>NC_134105.1:4305000-4502500 GCF_040939455.1 Microcebus murinus | reverse complement strand
GCTGCCCAAGCTGGTCTTTGAATTCCTGGGCTCAGACAACCCTCCTGCCTCAGCGTCCCAAAGTGCTGGGATTTTAGCTGTGAGCCCATGCCCAGCAGTTCTGCACATCTTAAAGGCAAAGAGAGTTTTGATATATGTGTAAATAGGCTTGTTCAACCAAGACCATAATGTCTAGCAGCGGGAGAGGGCTGGGGACAGTGCTCGCATGGGAGGGGTGGTCTTGACAAGAGCAGGGATGTTTTGTTCCTGTAACAGAAGACGGGGCGTGGAGTTTGGTCCAGGTGCAGGTGGGTTACAAAGAAGGGTGCATTTCTGGCTGGTCCTCCTGCCTTCTCAGAGAAGCGGCAAGTGAGGGTGTCAGCTCCAGGGGAGGGGCTGGGGCCAGGGCATTGGGGGGGGGTGCCCGGAGAGAACAGAGAGGAGATGAGAAAGGAAACGCCCAGAGTGGTACTTTGGGATTTCTGGGCAGTGTTAATGACCGTTCCTATTCGTAGCCATGAGTAAAGACAATCCCAGTGAGTTGTCTACGGGTTTCCGTCAAACCACATTCAGCTGTGCGGCTTTTCCGGGTGAGCCTGGGGAGGGCGGGGGGAGGGGGGCGAGGGCACTGAGGGGGCTCGCGTGGGCTGGCCCGTGGAACCTACACTAGGAAAGAGAGATGAGAGGACGTGAGGCCTGACCCCCAGCGAGAACTCGGAGGCCGGTGGACTGGAGGACTGGGCTCAGGAGGATTGCTGGAGGGGGCGGTGTTGAAGCCAGGGCCTGGGAGGCTGGAGGTGTGGTCAGAGTGTGGACGGACAAAGTTGAGGCTTCACAGCCAGCCCGGTTCTAGCTCAGGGTCAGGGGCCGACCGTGGCGGTGGACAACTGCTCTGACGTGAACTCTGCCTTCTGGAGGCGGACGGTGGAGAAGACCACCACGCCTATGGGTCCAGGTGGGACGGGCGGGGGCTTCCCTTTTGACACTCATCTCAGCTTGGAGCCAGGGTGGACCTCTCCCTAGGGACCAGGACTGTCCCTGCCTAGCCGGGGTCAGAGGCCAGCGTCACTGAAGTGAGGCTGTCCCTCCTGAGTGGAACTGCGGCCACCCAGAAGTTCCCATCACGGGGGTCGACAAGTAGCGTCTGTCAACAAGGTGGCTCAGAGGTGTCGGCTGCCTGAGCCAGCAGCAGGTGACGTCACGCGGGGAAGGGTGGGCTCCCTTGGCAGGGCCCGGCGGCCACCCTGCCCCCTACGTCACCCTCCCTGTGCCCCCGCCCCACCTCGCACTCGTTCCTCTTCCCTTACCCGCGTACTTGATGTTGGCCAGATGAGAAATGAAGTTGCTGTAGTAAGTGTTTTCGGCGTAATCATTCACCTGTGGGGGAAACACCCAGCAGTTACCGTGGCGGAGAAGAGCCCGCGCCCACCCCGCGCCCCCCACCCCGCGCCGGCTCCGCTGACCGGCCGCCGGGGCCTCGCTGACCGGGCGGAGCCGCGGGTAAGGAGACAGCCCACCCCCGGTTGTGTTTGGGGGCTCAACCTGGCTATTCTTCGCCAACAGCTTCCCGGGCTCATCCGTCTCCTCCAGGGAGGAACCGTCCGAAGCATTTTGGCAACTTTCAGGGAAAGGAGCTTTTCGATGACTGGTGGCACCCCCAGGAATGGCCAAAAGTCTCTGCTAAAAATACGCCCGCCCCCGTGCACTTGTTCCGGGCAGGGTCCGGCGCAGTCGGGCTCTTTGCCATGAGGGAGGCCGGGTCTCAGGAGCTCCCCGCCTCGGCCTCAGGGCTCCTGAGAGCCAGCCGGTCAAGCCGGAGCAGCCCCAGATCCGATCACGCTTTCTAGATGCGTGCTGCATTTTAAAAGCCAGAAGAGTTGCTGTTGGTGGAAAAGGTCTATTTTCAATGGATCTTTTCAGTCAAGTGGTATTGACCCAATTTCTCTTCCACTGTGCATGGTTTCAGGCTGTCTTGGCAGTATGACTGCCATCGTTATTTGCTTTCCAGATGTCTCCTGTCTTTTGTTCCTCATCCTGCCTTTATGGACTTCCTTTGCATTAAACTAATGCTTTTAGTGTACCATTTGGCCATTTTTAGCTATTTTCCTAGCGGTCGCTCTAGTCATTACAATATACGATTTAAGCCAATCACAATCTATGTCAGGTTAATACTAACTTAATTCAAGCAAAATATAGCAACTTAGCTCCAATATTGCTCTGTTTCTTCCCCACCCTTTCTTCTATTTTTGTCATATATATTATGTCTATCTATATTATAAACCAAAAAATACAGTGGTCTCTTATGCATTTTTTAACAAAAGAAATTAAAAGGAGAAAATACAAAAAATATATATGTATACAGTCTTTCATATTTACCATTTCTGGCATTCTTCATTTCCTTTGTTTTTGGAGACACGGTCTCACTCTGTCACCTGGGCTGGAGTATAGTAGCACAATCATAGCTCACTGCAGCCTCGAAATCCTGGGCTCAAGCGATCCTCCCACCTGAGCCTCCCGAGTACATGGGATTATAGGCACAAGCACCACTCTCGACTCTTCATGTCCATCTGTAGATTTGAGCTACTGTCTGGTGTCATTTCCTTTCATCCAGAAGGACTTCTTTTTACTACTTCTTGTGAGATAGGTTGGCGAGCAATTATCTTGGTTCTTGTTTGTCTGGGAACGGCTTTATCTCACCTTAATGCCTGAAGGGTGGTAGTTAGATACAGAATTCTCGGTTGACAGTAATGCCACTGCCTTCTGATGACTTGAGAAGTCAGCCATTAACTGTACTGTCATCCCCCTACGTAAAACAAATCCTTTTTCTCTTGTTGCTTTCAACAGTTTGATTTTAACGTGTCCAGGCATTTATCAGACTTGGGGGAATGTTGAATTTTTTTTGGATTGGTAAACTAATGCTTTTCATCAAGTTTGAGAAATTTAGCTATTGTTTCTTCAAACATTTTTTCTTACACTCTCCCCCTCTCCTCTCCTTCTGGGTGTCTCATTACACACGAACTGGTAGGCTTGGTTTGCTCTCCAGAGTCTGTAAGGCTCTGCTCACTTTTCAATCTTTTTTCTAATTGTTTTTCAAATTGGATAATTTCATTGCTTTATCTTCACATGTGCTGATTCTTTCTCAAATCTGCTTTGGGCCCATGTACTGATTTTTTTCATTATGTTCATTGTACTTTTCAACTCTAGACTTTCCATTTGGTGCACCTTGGTAGTCTCTGTTCCCCTATTGAGATTCCCTTTCTGTGTCATTGCCATCATATTTTCCTTTAATTCTTTGAACATAGTTTCCTTTAATCCTTCAAACATATTTATGATAGTTGCTTTTAAGTCCTGTCTGCCTAACCACTCTCAGTTCACTCAGGTCAGTTTCTATAGTTCTTTTCCTCCTAAATATAGATCACATTTTCCTATTTCTTTGCATGCCCCAATTTACTGTTGAAAACTGGACATTTTACATAATATTTGGCAGCAAATCTAGATTTTGTTGTTGTTGTTGTTTTGAGACAGAGTCTCACTTTGTTGCCCAGGCTAGAGTGAGTGCCGCGGTGTCAGCCTAGCTCACAGCAACCTCAAACTCCTGGGCTCAAGCAATCCTCCTGCCTCAGCCTCCCGAGTAGCTGGGACCACAGGCATGCACCACCATGCCCGGCTAATTTTTTGTATATATATTTTTAGTTGGTCAATTATTTTCTTTCTATTTTTAGTAGAGACAGGGGGTTTCGCTCAGGTTGGTTTCCAACTCCTGACCTCGAGTGATCCGCCCGCCTTGGCCTCCCAGAGAGCTAGGATTACAGTTGTGAGCCACCACGCCCTGCCCAAATCTAGATTTTGATTTTTAAAAATTGTCCTGAAGGGTTTTGTTAGTGTATTTGTTTAGTAACTTGCTTGGGCTTAATCTGCAGGATATGTCTCCCCAAAAGTACACAGCAGCTGATTCTCTGCTCAGTTTTTGGTTTTTTTTTTTTTTTTTTTTGAGACAGAGTCTCGCTTTGTTGCCCAGGCTAGAGTGAGTGCCGTGGCATCAACCTAGCTCACAGCAACCTCAAACTCCTGGGCTCAAGCGATCCTTCTGCCTCAGCCTCCCAAGTAGCTGGGACTACAGGCATGTGCCACCATGCCCGGCTAATTTTTTCTATATATATTAGTTGGCCAATTAATTTCTTTCTATTTATAGTAGAGACGGGGTCTCACTCTTGCTCAGGCTGGTTTCAAACTCCTGACCTTGAGCAATCCGCCCGCCTCCACCTCCCAGAGTGCTAGGATTACAGGTGTGAGCCGCCATGCCCAGCCCCTCTCTGCTCAGTTTTTAAGTCTTATTTTTATTTTTTAGCCTGAATTCCTAGGAGCCACCTAAGGTGGACATAGCTCTGTGGTCACCCAATGATTTGGGCACAGGTTGTGCTCAATCCCCTTGCACCTTCCGATGATGGGTCTGTATATGGGCTGAGAAGCACATTCAACGTTCAGCCAGTTCTCATATTGGCTTCAGATTTTGCTGTCCTTGAGGCCATGCGGGGTAGTTACAGAGTCCTTCTGTGTCTCTCACTTCTAGGATCTTGCTCATTAAATTCCGACTGGTCTGCCCCTCTCCGTCCACACCAGCTGGGACTGCAGCCTCAGACCACCAGAGCTGCAGGTGCTTCCTGTGTGCTTTCTGTCTGTTCTGCCAAGTTTGATACAGTGTTCCTGGGTATATAGGTTTTCAAATTCCACCCCAAGTCAAGTCAGGCCCCTGCCCCGGCAGTGAAGCTGCTGGCTTTCCTGACCAGCGCTGACTGCCCTGATAAAACCACCTATTGACCAAGTTAGGGTGTAGGGATGGGAACGGCCCCAGGCAAAAAAGTCCATAGACACTCTTTGTTCTTACTCAAAATTCTAGCCATTTTTCATTAACAGATGCCACAATTTATTGTTGGTCCTTGGTCCATTTCCAGAGCACCAAAATGATGGTTTTTATCATGTTATCCAATTTAATGCTTGTTTCTTGGGGATTGGGCTCCTGACTACGTCTAGCCGCCTCTCCCTAAGTCCCACTCTCCCGGCTGTCTTACAAGAGCAGAGGCTGCCTTTGTCTGGCTCCACTGCAGCCTTCCCCTTGCCCTTCAGTCTAGTTTGTGTCTAGTCAACCCTTCTGTGACTCCAGCTCTTTTAGGTCAGCCTGTCCAAGTCACTCAAGGTCCCTGAGGTTGATGACACAGAAGGAGCACAGGGACTGTGGGCAGGGCTGGAAGAAGGGTTGATCGCCCACTGAGTCAGCGTTTCCGAGAATTGTGAGCGCAGGAAAGGGTGAAGAAGGCCAATAAGGAAGACCCTTCATCTAGACTTCAGCCCTTGTTTGGACATCAAACTATAGCTTCAGACAGACACACATGTGAATTCCTACCCACCTCAACGAAGCATGCCAGTACGGCCAACCCGTCCGGGGCATCTTTGGCGATATCGTAGTTCCTGTATTTAGAATTGTAGTGAACAACGTGAATCTGTGGAAACAAGGCAGGGTGAGTCCAGGGCGGTTCGCAGAGACCTCCAGTGCCTGAGGTTTCCAGGGAAGGAGGAAAAGAAGGAAAGATGCTGAATGTCCCACAAACAACTCTGACCCGTCCTCTCCATTTCTGTACGAGTTCCATCTGTCAAGACCAGAAACTTCTCCAGGAACGGAAAGAGCAGGAGTGGGATTCTGGGAGGATGGCAGCTCCAAGGCATTGCCCTGAGCCCACCTGCCTTCCGGCAAATGGGCTGGCAGAGTCTGGAGGACTCAAGTGAGGACACGGGTTCCCCTGGGGTGCCTGGGGGGCTGGGGGGAAATGAGCATGAGCTCCCCTGCCCCAGGAAGCCACTGTAAACCTGCAGTCACCCTAAGGACGGATCTGGGCAAAAGAGGGAACCCAGAAAATCCAACACATACAAATCCAGCTGAAACAAGGAGGGCTTGCCACCCCTGCGGGCTGCAGAGTGCCCCCACACTGAGAGTTCTCTGCGGGCAGGGACCCTGCCTGTACTCAGGGCACAGAGCCGTGACCAGTCCACAGTTGTTGAGTGAATAAAAAATAAACTTAACCTCAGGGTGACTTAACTGCCACCATTGCACAAAGTCTTTTGGCTGCTTTAATAAGAAAAGTGACTACGGAGTTTGAAGGAAAGAGGACCCGATCAGCATCCACACGTACCTCGACCACATGTCTGACCCCATCGATGGTGTGCTCCGAGCCGCTCATTTCCGAGGACGCGCCGCCCCAGTGGAAATGCATCTGCTGGGCTATGTACCTGGTGCCGTCCATGGTGGTCACTTGCATGGTGGGGGGCAGGGTGATCTGAACTGGAAGAGACAAGGCAGGGCAGGGGGCAGGGCGAGTGGGCATGGAGGGGTCAGGCCTACAGGTGAGGCAGCTTCCCTGGTCACCCCCTACCTGCCTGCCCCAGGGCAAGCCAGTACCATGGACTGGCTTACAATGCCATGACAAGGGTCACCAAAGGAGAGGGGCACTGGCACGCAGGGTGCAGGGTGAGGTCAGAATGAGGGCTAGGTACCTCTCCCAGGTGAACACCTTCCTGCCTAGAACCAGCAGGTCGGGGGTAGGACCACACCGTGGCAGGTCCAGCATCTTTGGCCCTGGGGAAAGGGAAAGCCCTGAAAAAACACAGCCAATGGATATGGAAGCCAGAACTCCACTCACCCCCTTGACCAAGTTTGGAATTTGCCCAAGGTGTAGGAACAGGAAGTGGGGCTTCTTGGGACTATTTTGATTCATTTTACTACCCAGAGTAGTGGGAAGTTGCTGTCTTCTTCATAACATGGTTAAAATCCTCATCCCAGGTAGCCTTCTAGAACTAGCCCAGCTAACAGCCGGCTGTACCCGGATGTCAGAAAGCATCCCTGCTGGGCTTCGACACTTCCATTCCATGGGCAAGGAAGCTGACTCAGGGAGGGGGAAGACTTGCTCAAAGGCACACGGTTCACCAGTCAGGGGCAGAGCTGGGCTGACAACTGAGGGTCTAGGCCCCATCTCAGACCAGATGTCACCACGAGGTGGCTCAACATGTCTTCAGAAGACAAGAGACCAAATTCCACAGCAAGTCAGGGACACACAGATTCTTGGCTTGGGGTTTAATTTGACTGTGATTATCAACAGATGCATAAAAATGTTAGGCTCTTGGAAAAATGAAGTGTTCTTCCAGCTTCCTCCTGCCTCTCACTCTACAGACCTCCCACAGGAAGTCACCCTGGTCAGACACCTGCAATATTTCACTGGCTCAGGCCTGAGGGAAGTCCTTATCTTTTGGAATAAGCTAGGCAAAAAGGAAAAATGGACTGAATGCCTGAGAAAAATATCTACGAGGATTTAATCTGGACCTTGGAAAGGGGCAGACAGCATCTGTCTTGTCGGCAAGGTCTCCCAGTTTAAAGCCATCAGTATGTGCTCGCTTCGGCAGCACCTATACTAAAATTGGAACAATGCAGAGAAGATTAGCTTGTTCCCCGCGCAAGGATGACACCCAAATTTGTGAAGTGTTCCATATTTTTTAATAAAAAATTTTAAAGTCATCAGGACCCCAGCACAATGGCTCATGCCTTTAATCCCACAACTTTGGGAGGCTGAGGCAGGAGGATCACTTGAGGCCAGGAGTTCAAGACTAGCCTGTGCAATATAATGGGACCCTGTCTTCCCCCCCCCCAAAAAAAACCAAAAAAGATTTAAATAATGAGATGGGTGTGGTGGTGTGTGCCTGTCATCCCGGCTACTCGGGAGGCTGAGGCGGGAGGATTGCTTGAGCCCAGGAGTTGGAGGCTGTAGTGAGCTATGATCATTCCACTGTACTCCAGCCTGGGCAACAGAGCAAGACCCCATGTTTAAATAAATAAATAAATAAAGTCATCGAAGATCGTTGTAAACAAGCATAATAAATTTTCCTAAAGAATAAATGTTAGATACTTGGTACCTGTAATTTCTAAATTGTCTAAAAAAGCAGGCGGCTCTGAATAAACTCACAACATAATGCGCTGTAACACAGGAATCTGGCCTCAAAGATTTTAACAGGCCCTTTGGCAGTATAGGGCAGAGGAATTTGTAGGACAGAGGAAGGGCAGAGGAATTCTTCCAATTGTCGGGAATTTACTTGGGTGGGACACTGAGCTAACCGCAAACCTTTGCTTCTGGTCATTGCTTGCTTGCTACGCCGCTGTAGGGGGAATTATGGGATGAGGTCATTGAAGCACGGGCGACTGGCCCATCAGGCAATAGAGGGCAACCAACCCGCCAATTATTTCAAAAGGCGATAGTGGGCAACCAATCATCTTAAAGGTCAACGCATGACCCATGCGTAGTCGGCTTGTGCGCAGCTTGTGCACCATGGGGATAAAAGGCATGCCGTTGTTCCAGTCGGGGTCCTTGCCTGCGAGAGTGGCCACTGCGTTGGTGCTCTGGGGCTTGGACCCTGGCTAGCCAGAAAATAAACCTCTTGTGTGATTGCATCCTCGATGTCTCTGCTTTTCTGTCCGGTGGGGCTGTGGAAGGTCGGTCCCTAACAGCAGAACAAGTGCTTTGTATTTAGAGCTTGAAATGGGGCCAGCCTCAAAAATCAATGCTCACAAGAAAAAGATGGAGGAGCTTTTAAAAGGAGGCATGCTGAGAGCCACGGAGCCCGGGAGCGAGGGCCAGGCCAGGGCTTCCTAAAGGGACAGTTAACACCACGTGAGCAATTAGGGGAGGCTGACAATTACAGTTCCCCAAAACACAGTTCCCGGGAGGCAGACACATCAATTCTGGTTACGCTGGCAGGCCTGCACAGGCCAGGTTGGAGAACGGCAGCAATTCTGAGCTCGTCGGTGTGCTTTTGAAAAGGTGAAGCCAAAATATCCATCCCCAAAAGTCAACTCTCCGCACCTTCCAGATCAGAACATGGATTCGACTTCCGGAACAGGTGGTTCCCCTTGACTGGGAAACCAATTTAACCAGTTTCTCATCAGACAAGAAAAACCACATCACGCAAGCATTTGCTGTGTTCCAGAAGCAAACAGCAAGTGTCAAGGTCATGAAAGTCAAAAGAAAGACAGGGGAAGTGGCCGAGCCTGGAGGGACTAAAGAGACGGGACAGCTAAGTGCAATGTGGGATCCGGAGTCGATCCTGGGCCAGAAGGAAAACAAGAGTAGGAAAGTGATGTCATTTAACTGAGGTCTGGAGTTAATCGTATTGCATCATCTTAATTCCCTAGTTCAGTAACAATTGTACTGCGGTCATAAAATGTTAGTGTTGGGGGAGTGGGGGAGGGGTATATAGGACTCTCTGTATTACTTCTGCAATTTTTCTAGTGGAAAACACTTTAAAATAAAGTTGTTTAAAAAAAAAAAAAAAAAAAAAGGCTGGGCGCAGTGGCTGATGCCTATAATCCTAGCACTTCTGGGAGGCCGAGGCGGGCGGATTGCTCGAGGTCAGGAGTTCAAAACCAGCCTGAGCAAGAGCGAGACCCCCATCTCTACTATAAATAGAAAGAAATTAATTGGCCAACTAATATATATAGAGAAAAAATTAGCCGGGCATGGTGGCGCATGCCTGCAGTCCCAGCTACTCGGGAGGCTGAGGCAGCAGGATCGCTTGAGCCCAGGAGTTTGAGGTTGCTGTGAGCTAGGCTGACGCCACAGCACTCACTCTAGCCTGGGCAACAAGTGAGACTCTGTCTCAAAAAACAAAACTAAACAACAGACACAACCAGCCTCCAGTCTTCAAAGATTAAAACCTGCTGAGAAATCAGCATTGCTCATGGGCACCTGTGTTGGGGCTTATCCCTTTATATACAAGTCTTTTCTGCTCAAATGCACCATTCAATGAACATTTTTTAATCTGGCAGGTACTGTGATAGAAAGATGAATAAGGGATTGTCCCTGTTTCCAAAGAACTAAGTAAATGGAGTAGCCGATAGCATGTGTTAAGAAAACAGTACCCAGGTGTGGTGACATGGGCCAGCTACTCGGGAGGCTGAGGCAGGAGGATTGCCTAAGGAATCCTCCAGGATTGCCAGGAATTCGAGGTTGCACTGAGCTGTGATGAGGCCACTGCACTCCAGCCTGGGTGACAAGAGTGAGACCCTGTCGGAAAGGAAAGGAAAGGAAAGGAAAGGAAAGGAAAGGAAAGGAAAGGAAAGGGAAGGAAAGGGAAGGAAAGGGAAGGAAAGGGAAGGAAAGGGAAGGAAAGGGAAGGAAAGGGAAGGAAAGGGAAGGAAAGGGAAGGAAAGGGAAGGAAAGGGAAGGAAAGGGAAGGAAAGGGAAAGAAAGGGAAAGAAAGAGAAAGAAAGAAAGAAGAAAGAGAAAGACTTCATGCTTCAAAAAAAAATAAAAAAATAAAAAAAAATAGAACAAGTCTTCATGCTTCAAAAATAAAAAATAAAAATAAAAAAAAAAAGAAAGAAAGAGAAAGAAAGAAAAGAAAAAAGATGCCACTACACACTTATTAGAATGCCCACGATCCAAAACACTCACAGTGAAAACAGTGTAACCACTCCGGAAGACAGTTTGCCAGTCTCCCACGAAACTAAACCTCCTCTTTCCATATGATACCATTCCAGCAGTCATGCTCCTTGGTATTTACCCACATGAATTGAAAACTTATGTCCACACAGAAACCTGCAGACATATTTTATAATATAATAGCTTTATTCATAATGCCCCAAACTTAGAAGCAACCAAGATGCCCTTCAACAGGTGAATGCATAAGCTGTCCTTTATGCAGACAATGGACTGTTATTCGGGACCAAAAGGAAATGAGCTACCAGGCCATGGAGGAAACTTCAATGCACATTCCTAAGTGAAAGAAGCCAGTCTGAGACGGCTACCTGCTGTAGGATTCCAAGTACATGACATTCTGGAAAAGGCAAAACTATGGGGACAGTAAAAGGATCGGTGATTGCCAAGGGTTAGTGAGGAGGGAGGAAGGGGTGGAGTCCAGAGGATTTCCATGGCTCTGAAACTATTGGTGGATACCTATCATTACAAATCTATCAAAACCCATAGGGTGTACAATGCCAGGAGTGAAGTCTAATGTAAACTATGGACTTTGGGTGACAATGATGTCAGTGCAGGTTCATCCACTGTAACAAATGTCCTACTCTGGGGTGGGATGCTGAGGGGAGGGACAGCAGGGAAAAGGGAACCCCTCCCCCCCTGCTCTCAGTACTTTCTGCTCAATTCTAAGAAATAGAGTCTATTAAAATATATGATAAGGCCGGGCGTGGTGGCTCACGCCTGTAATCCTAGCACTCTGGGAGGCCGAGCCAGGCGGACTGCTCAAGGTCAGGAGTTCAAAACCAGCCTGAGCAAGAGCGAGACCCCGTCTCTACTATAAATAGAAAGAAATTAATTGGCCAACTAATATATATGGAAAAAATTAGCCGGGCATGGTGGCACATGCCTGTAGTCCCAGCTACTCGGGAGGCTGAGGCAGGAGGATTGCTTGAGCCCAGGAGATTGAGGTTGCTGTGAGCTAGGCTGATGCCACGGCACTCACTCTAGCCTGGGCAACAAAGTGAGACTCTGTCTCAAAAAAAATAATAATAAAATAAAATAAAATATATGATAATATAGAACAATAACATATATATGTTCCAAGATGTAAAAAGAAACGTAGAAAATAAAAAGTTAACAGATCATGACAACTTTTTTTTGTTAAATTTGGTATGCATCAAAATTTCATTAGTTTGAAATTTGTAGATTAGTTTTTTTTTCTCCTTCAGTAGAATTCCCAGTGTGCTTCGAGCTTGCTAAAATATAGCCCACTGTAAAGAGTATAGCCAAATAATTGCAAAAGCTAAATTATAAAAATCTTTCAAAGTATTTGACAACAGAAAATATAATTAATGTGAACTGTGGGTGCATTCTAATATGTTTGACATGCTGTGGCATGACGTGGGGACCCTCCCAAGGAACGGGCTTTCGGCCTACAGAGATCCAAACACAGCCCGGAGGAGGAAGGCACTGGGTCCTGTACAGTCTGCGAGGAGGGAGCCATGGCCAGCTCCTGGGAAGCTGGGCTCTTGCTTTACGCCCGCCCTTTCTGGGCCCCCAGCACAGAGCCCTGCACAGCAGCAGGTGCTCAGCAGGTGGTCCCAATAGAGAGTCTCAATCGTCACTCCTGGGCGACTGTCCAGGTGGGGTTAACAAAGCTTCTCCTCTGCCTTTGGCCTTTTTGCCGCATCCCTTCCACCAAGGGCAAGAACGGGAGGAAGAGCTCCCCCACTTGCCAACCTGCTGGGAGCTTCAGAGAGTAAACTTTGGAAACAGGAGCTCAACATTAATGATAAGAATGAGGCTTTCATGAAATATTTGTGTAAAGCTGGGCACAGTGGCTCACACCTGTAATCCCAGCACTTTGGGAGGCCAAGGCAAGAGGATCGCTTGAGGCTAGGAGTTTGAGACCAGCCTGGGCAACATAGTGAGACCACATTGATAAAAAAAAAAAGAAAGAAAGAAAGAAAGAAAAATGAGCTGGGCATAGTGGTGAGAACCTGTAGGTCCCAGGAGGCTGAGGCAGGAGGATCACTGGAGCCCAAAAGTTCAAGGCTGTGGTGAGCTAGGATCCAGGCTACTGCACTCCAGCCTGGGCAATAGAGTGAGACCCTGTCTCTAACAATAAATGGATAAATATTTGTGCGTTTCTGGGCTCCTGGCCACACATGTCCAAGCCCTATTTTAGACATGACTTCTCCCACTTGCTACTTTCACCAGCCCCATAAAGGGCGATTGGATTTATTTTCTTGACTGTGCAAATAGGAAAACCAAGTCCGGTGACCTCCATACACCTGTGCGGTAGGCAGTAAGCTCACGTGACCCAGTGGGAGTGATGGAGTGAGAGCTCGAGGTATCCAAGGAGGACATGGCCAAGGAATGGACATCTGGGGGCCTGGGTCCAGAGTGGCCGTTAGAGACTGCATGACCTTGAGTGAGGCCCTCGGCCCCCTGAGACCTCAGGTTTCCCACTTAAAACGTCCCCCCTTCTTGGAGTGCCCTGAGGCTCAGAGCAGACGAGCCCGCTTGGGACACCAGGAAGATGATCTACAAACGTAAAGCGTGGGTTTTACAGTTGCCCTGAATGGATTCCCGAAGTAGGGGTCCCGCAACCCAGCTTTTCCTGTCTGACCTTCACCCCCTTTCTGGTAGGGAACAAAAGTAGAGCTTTGTCTCGAAACCTCCGAGAAATACTAGGCCTACCTGCCAGGGGCTTTGAGCTAATGAGACTCAATATGTATGGAATATACATGGAATATAAATATATATGACCATATATGGAATGAATATATATGAATATCTATGCGGATCATATGGGAAACCAGCCGAGGGCACAGAAGAACAGAAGACACAGGTGAGAAGGTGGCCCAAGCACCATGCCCTGGCGCTGGCTGGGCGGGTCGCGGTGGGCGTGGGTGAGAGAATGACCCTTCAGGAAGGAGCCGGAGGGGACGGAGTCTCCGGACAGAGGCTCTCCGGCTTTGGAAGAGCCACCAGGATTCCAGGCCTCAGGGCCTCAGTGCCCGATGCTGAGCTCTGTGGCTCTGTGGGGGTCACTCCCGGCAGATGTGCCTGTCACCTGCCTTCCCCTGCGGACCACCAGGGCTGGCGCCGCCGCCGGCCCGCCCTTACCTGTGTGGCCGTTGTTGGTCATGGAGAACTTGCCCACCTGGGCGCCGTAGCCTGTCAGGTTGAGCGCCCCCAAGGAAGGGTTGTACCGAACGTTCTTCCTCTGCAGGTTGATGGGGGACTGTTTCTGCCCCCCGCAGTCGGGGTACTGCCGCGGCCAGTGTGCTTCATCCAGCGCCCCATCTGTGACAGGAGAGAGCAGGTCACGGTTCCAGGGCCCCCTCCCCAGCCGGGCCCTCTGCAGGCACCTCGCCAGGCCAGAGGCCAGGGCCCAGGGGCCCCACGGTGCCTTCCAGAGAGCAGAAGCAGGGCCTCCGGGAGGAGGCGGAAGGGACATCTAATGAACTCCAAGGACCCTGACGACTGGGGGCTTGGGTGCCAACCTCTAACTTCCCCATGGCAACCACTGGCCCTGGGAACATGACTTAGTGTTTGGAACACAATGAAAGTCTGGCGTATGTAATTTTTTCCTCTCTCTTGCACTATTTCCAACTGATCATGCAATACTGGGGTCCTCGGCCGCCACCAAGGGGCCTTTTCCTCATTTCCTCTAAATAGCCCAGTTTTCCTTCCAGCCCCCTCACCCCTGTGCTGCAGGAACCCCCTCCCCACTTTCTTGCTCCAGCCTCGGTTATGGGCCCCGGCACGGCGAGGACCGCCTGGTGTCTCCACCTGCAGATTCTGGGGCAACCGGGGCAGCATGAGGTTCAGGGAGGATCCGAATGGTTCATTTTTTTTTTTTAAATCAGAGGAAGGAAATTTATCTTTTCAGAGACGATTGATAAGCACAGGGCACACAGGAATGAAGGCCATGGGTCATTACAGGTGACTCGGCTCCCAAATGGCTTCGGATCTTGCTTTTGGCCATTTGCAATTGAGGACCCAACCTCGCCCTTCGAGGGAACTCTGTGGTTCGTGCGTAGCTTGTTTTAGCAAAGGTGTCCGGATGGGGCCTCCCACAGCTTCTGGGTTTGCAATCGATGGGAAAGCCAATTCTTTATTTCTCTCTTCTTCACTATTTAATGATTCAAAGTCATTTTTATTTTTTTGAGACAGAGGCTCACTTTGTTGCCTGAGCTAGAGTGAGTGCCGTGGCGTCAGCCTAGCTCACAGCAACCTCAGACTCCTGGGCTCAAGTGATCCTTCTGCCTCAGCCTCCCAAGTAACTGGGACTACAGGCATGCGCCACCATGCCCGGCTAATTTTTTCTATATAATTTTAGTTGGCTAGCCAATTAATTTCTTTCTATTTTTTTTAGTAGAGACGGGGTCTCACTCTTGCTCAGGCTGGTTTTGAACTCCTGACCTTGAGCGATCCACCCGCCTTGGCCTCCCAGAGTGCTAGGATTACAGGCGTGAGCCACCGTGCCCTGCACAAACCCATTTTTAAGCAATTCTTTGTTAGAGGCAGAAGCCAAGACCAAGGGACCAGGCAGGAGGCCTCCAGCGCAGCCCCTTCTTGGGTCCGAATGCTCTGGCCCAGGCCCTGTCAACACGGGGACATCCCTCAGGTGTTCCTGGAAGGCGTTTGCAAAAGCTGCCCCCAGGTTCTCCGGGGCTCCCAGTGGCTTTCCAGGAAGCCCGCTTTCTCCAGGCTGGCTGAGCCCCGGGAGGACAAGACCTTCATTGTCTGAATTCTCTCTTCTGTAACTTTGCAACCGCACCCAGTCCCGCTGAGCCAGACGAAGCAGGTGTGGGGACCGCCTCTGCTCCAGGACAGACAGAGCGGTCGGTTAGAGTGAGCCCCTCTGAAGCTGGACTTCCTGCGCCTCCCCGGGGTGTCCCTAATACAATGGCCTTTGACTTAACGGGACATGCCACCCACCCCGAATGTGTGCTTCCCTGGTGTCCGAGGCAGGGGCAGATTTTGCAGAGAGCAGGCTCAACATGGTCTGCTCCGGCTTCCTGCCACCTGCCAGCAGCCACCAGCCTCCTCTGGGGGCCCCGCACCATCGCCCAGTGCAGAAGAGAAGGGCCCGCGGGCGGGAGCTCCCTCCCAGGCACAGGAAAGGGTGTTCAGTGTCCCAAACCCCACAGATGCGGTCTTCCCAGCTTCAGCTCACGTGCGGGCTGGAACTCTTGCTAAATGCCAGGATCTTACATCTCACAGGTTAAAAGCCTGGTTTGGGGAGCCTGGAGACGGTCTAAAGGTAACTCGGGTCTTATCAAAATGTTCATGAAATTTCCTGGAAGGAAGTTCCCCCAAACCCCACAGCACCTTCTGTGAGGCTACCAGGAGTCCTTTCGAGGAAATTTATTCTCCACTAACAATAAAGCAAAAGGTTTTATTATCGGAAGCAGCGGCTGATGCAGGCAGGTGGGGCGTGGTGGCTCCCACCTGTAATCCCAGCACTTTGGGAGGCCAAGGAGAGAAGACAACTTGAGGCCAGGAGTTCGAGACCAGCCTGGGCAATAGTGAAACCCCATCTCCACAGAACATTTAACAATTAGCTGTTCACGGGACCTGGTGCCTATACTATACTCTTAGCTACACGGGAGGCTGAGGCGGGAGGATCACGTAAGCCCAGGAGTTCAAGGCTGCAGTGAGCTATGATAGGGTCACTGAACTCTGCCTGGGCAACAGAGGGAGACCTGGTCTCAAAAAATAATGAATAGGCCAGGTGCGGTGGCTCACGCCTGTAATCCTAGCACTCTGGGAGGCGGAGGCGGGAGGATCATTTGAGCTCAGGGGTTCAAGACCAGCCTGAGCAAGAGCAAGACCCTGCCTTTACTTAAAAAAAAAAAAAAAAATTGAAAGAAATTAGCTGGACAACTAAAAAACATATATATAGAAAAAAAATTAGCTGGGCATGGTGGCACATGCCTGTAGTCCCAGATACTTGGGAGGCTGAGGCAGGAGTTTGAGGTTGCTGTGAGCAAGGCTGACGCCACGGCACTCTAGCCCAGGCAACAGAGTGCGACTCTGTCTCAATAATAATAATAAATAAAAAAGCAGCAACGGGGCTCACACCAGCCAACACAGAGGGTGGAAAAGATTTCAAAGCAGAAAGCCTACAGGTGAACCAATGGGTCGTGAAAGGAGAAAGTTATTTCCTCTTTTCCTTAATTGAAGTTCAAGTTCAGTTTGTTCTCTGTACATTCGGAGACCTTGGAAAGGTAGGGACCATAACCAGCAGAGACAGACACAGCGGCCACCCCAGGAAGTGCAGGCTCCCCTCAAGGAGGGGGCCGCTGCCTTCCTTGTTGCGGGGGTAACGGAGGAACCGAGGAGCCGTGCAGGGCTGGGGGGCTTACCTGAGTAGGTCCACTCGGTCCCATGCTGGGCCTGGGTGCCCAGGAGGAACAGGGACAGAAGAGGCACCAGGGCCCTCATGGCGTGCAGGACTGCGATCAGCACCGACTCTGGGGAAGCTCTTCTTTTAAAGGCTCAGGAACTGTAAATAACAATTTGCCTCGTCCAGCCAGCTGATCCACCCTTTGCTGCGCCCACTGAAACAATAACACCCTCCCCACAACAGCCCTTCTGGCTTGGTTCGTCGGCCCGATGGCCCGAGCACGTGGCTGCTCTGCCCCGAGTCATTACCACGTCCAGGTAGTCCATGGGTCCGATTAACTTAGGAAAAGTCACCTGAAGGCCACACAGTACAGCCATTGTGGACAGGCGAGCACAGGAGGGGAAAAAGGCCCGAGGCGGGCAGAGGCAGCTTGCAGGCTTTCCCTGCACGGCGGCACTTCCTGTGCCCTTTCTGCTGGCACTGGAGATCCGGAACGGCCGGTGTCTGCGAACCCTGCCCGGTTTCACGGGGAACCTCCTGCCTGTCTCAGTGATGGCCACAAGCCACTGCTGCAGACTTAACAGCTGTCCCCAGCCAGGCACCTGGGGGAAGGGACTGTCCCCAAGTTCGGGCATGAGGCGGAGGGTCCTGATTAGAGCCATAGAGGTGCCCGTCCTTGCCTTAAGCCAGTACTTGTTCCTGCAGCCCAGCTCATGGGCCACGTCCCAATCTGTGCCTTTGGACCATCTGAGCTGGCAGGGGTGTCCTTGGTCCCCCGTGGATTTGTTCTGACAGCTACGGAGCCCCGGGACACACCCAACTGATCACCAGAGGTGGCTCCGTGGATTGCCTAATCCTTGTGCATCCACTTGGCTAAATACTCCTTAAAGTTAGCTGAGGGAGAAACCGCTGACAGGCGGCAGTCCCAGGCCCTTCGGAGAGGCAAGGGGCAGGCCGGGTCCCACGAGGTTTCTAGACACAGAGCAAAGCCCCTCCTGCCCTCGTTTAACCTGCTGCTCGCCTGTCCCACCTGTCCTGGGGATGGCAGGTGGCAGCACACCTTCACTGTGGGATCTCCTTACATTTCAAAGGGCTCCCTATTGTCATTTAATTAGGGAACATCTGCTGCTGCAAAGATCTTGCAGGAAACAGATCCCTAAAGCTCAAGAGCTGAAAGAATCTTAAAGAAAGCAAAGCATGGTTAGGAGCCAGACTGACAGGGCTCAGATCCCAACTGCGCCACTCACTCGCTGTGCGACCTTGGGCAAGTTACTCAACTGCTCTGTGCCTCAGTTTTCCTGTCTTTAAAAGGAGTTAATGATAGTACCTCCCTCCTGGGGATTCGGCAATAAATGTATGCGCAGTGGACCGTAGCAGAGCCTGGTGTGTGCCAGATGGCATTATTATCCGTTCTGATCCCTCATTTTATGCAGAAAGGAAGTGACTTAACATTGGCACCCCGCTAATGAGGGAACAGGAGGTAAAAATGACTCTTAATCTCCAGCTCATGGAAACTCCTTCCCACGTTTGCAGAAATTAAATGTTTTAAATTTTTTTGTAGAGACAGGGTCTCAAACTCCTGGCCTCAAGCTCACCTCAAGCAATCTTGCTGCCTTAGAGACCCACACTAGGCTGGGCATGGTGGCTCACGCCTGTAATCCTAGCACTCTGGGAGGCCAAGGCAGGAAGATCGCTTGAGCTCAGGAGTTTGAGACCAGCCTGAGCTAGAGCGAGACCCTGTCTCTACCAAAAATAGAAAAATTAGCTGGACGTGGTGCTGCACACTTGTAGTCCCAGCTACTCGGGAGGCTGAGGCAGGAGGATCACTTGAGCCCAGGAGTTTGAAGTTGCTGTGAGCCAGGCTGACGGCACTGCTGTCTACCCAGGGCAACAGAGTGAGACTCTGTCTCAAAAAAAAAAGGAAATTAAACTTCACTTGCCCCCACCCCTGCTGAAAAATAAAATTAAAAAGACCCACTCTCAAGCCCTTGCTAAGTTTACCACACCCTGTCTGCTGAGCCCCCACCCTGCAGAAAGGGCTGCCTTAGAGATCACGAGACCCCACCTCTGCTGAGGACAGTAAGAGCCCTTGACATCAAACCGACCAGAAAACACAAACTGAGTCATCTGAATCGGGGAAACACAGAAAGAATGGGGCAGGGGGCTGCAGATGGGCGCAGGCTGCAGGTTCAGGATGTGACGGAGGAGGGAGGGAGGCTGGGATGAGCCCGGGGCCACTGGGGAGGGGACGGCTGCGCAGAGAGGGAGGGAGGGAGGGGGAGGGGCCCTGGGGCGTCAGAGGAGCCTGAGAAGCTTTCAGTGCTGAGGGGCTGGGGGTGTTGGGGAGGCCACACAGCGACATGAAAAGTGTCCAGCACTCCCAGCGGCTCCCCAGCCCATTTCCCATGGGGTTTCGCTGCCCCGAGGCGGGCGCCTGGGGGCTCCAGGAGAACCCCAGTACTTTTGCTGCCCCAGGCGTCTCCTTCCAGGCAGCGCACAGAGGGTCCCACAGCAGCTCTGAGACACACCGTCCGGTAGGTCTCAGAACCCCCTGGGTTCTCTGTGTCTTTGGCTCCTGCAAGAGCCTGGGCGGCCAGTCGTCTGTGCAGCTGGCCAATGCTAAGAATTGGTGTAAAAGCGAGTAACTAAGGTAATAAAGGGATCGGATCCGCGAGGCGCTGCCCCTCCCTCCTCTGTCCTGCACACTCCCAGTGACACGAAGGACTCAGGATCGGATAAGGTCACTTTTGTTGCCTAATTTCTGACCCATTGTCTTCTTCCGTCCTAAAATTTTCCATCAACTTTGAGCTTGAGTCTTCTCCTTGCACTAGGGAGGCACGATGTGTGCTCTGGTTTGTTTTTGTTATCTTTTTTTTTTTTTTTTTTTTAGTGTGGCCCTTTTTATCCTGAACTTCCTTCTGCTTTCATCCAGCCACACACCCACCTCATCGAGGCTGTTTGTTAATTCTAAACGCCTGTTTTTCTAGGGTTTATGGTTTGAGTGGCTGTCTGAGATGAGCTGACAAGTATGTCATTTGCATTACAACATAAGGTCAAAAGGGAGAAAGGAGCTTTTATTCTTCTTTGGTTTCAGCCCTACTGCACGGCCAGACCCACTGAGGCAAAGCGAAAGAAGAGGGCAGGGAGGCATGGCCAGCCCAGACGAGCAGGGGTGTCCTGTCAGCCCAGGTAAACAGGGAAGCACCATTAGCCCAGGTAACAGCGAGGCATGGCCAGCCCAGGTGAGCAGGGGGGGGTGACGACCCCCGATGAAGAGGGAGGCCCTGCCAGCCCAGGTGAGCCATGCTCAGCCTTGCACAGGACCGGGAAGAAGAATGAATCTGAAGACACCAGAACATGCATGTTTTGGCTGTAAGGAACACAGACCCAGGTGAGCCCTGCTCAGCCTTGCACAGGACCGGGAAGAAGAATGAATCTGAAGACACCAGAACATGCATGTTTTGGCTGTAAGGAACACACACAGGCCATTGTCCTGTTGCAGGCAGGAGTGCCACCTCTCTGGAATCCTGAAGAATGAATCAGTCATTCTGGACAAGTGAGTTTTCCAGATGGTTAAAGGCTCAATCTTATATAAGCCCAAGACATTTAATCCATTTTGGATTAAAGCTTCTAAAATGTATCCCACACTTTTTAAATCAATTAAGCTGAATATTATTAAACTGTTCTTAACAACATTCAGCTGAACTCCCTTCTGCCTTCACGAGACCCACTCAGATATCAATTGTCACCCTGCATTGCAGCATATCGATGTCCACCAGGCCTATTAACCACGTAAGACAATCCTCCCTACATGAAATGGCCCCTAGCTGTAATGTTTTGGGATTTCTTATATCAGACATTGAGGGGGAAATATCACCTAACTTACTCAGTTATTCAAGTTATACACATACATGTTCATGGCTGACATTCAAAATACGAATGACCATAAGACAAGAGCATGACCGGTAGGGAGATTTGGAGGTTCCCAGGAAGGGCTGGGTGGCAGGAGCAGTGCCGTGTATGTGTCGATTTTCTTACCGTTACCATAGCCAACACAGGCTGCCACCTGTTGCCTCTTAGGGTTGTCTGTTTGCCTAACTTCGTCTCCCGGCTTCCTATGTGCCGTTTTGGATGTTTGGCTGAAACCAGACAACCACATTTCTTGGAATTACATGTACAAGAAGAATGGACAGAGCTGAGCTGAGAGCCCAGAGACTGTCATCTAGCTAAAGTACCCAAGCTCTGAAATGCCTTTTTTGACTACTCAAAAAATTTCTATTTTTGTCAGGCACGGCGGCTCACGCCTGTAATCCCAGCATTTTGGAAGGCCAAGACGGGAGGATCACTTGAGCCCAGGAGTTCGAAAACAGCCTGAGCAACAGTGGGACCCTTTCTCTACAAAAAATGTAAAAATTAGCTGGGTGTGGTGGCATGCACCTGTAGTCCCAGCTACTCGGGAGGCTGAGGCAGGAGGATCACTTGAGCCCCGGAGTTTGAGGCTGCTGTGAACTATGATGATGCCACTGCACTCCAGCCTGGGCAACAGAGCAAGACCCTGTCTCAAAACAAACAAACAAAATTCTATTTCGTTTCTGACTTGCAGCTACGTCCATGCAAGTGAAGCATTGATACAACCAAAATATCACGTGAATACCCAGCCCCAATTCCATGCGTACACCTTGGCTTTCTCTCACCAGCCTCCCTGCTGATGAATTCCCTGGTCTCAGAGTGCATTTCCAGCCTCAAGTGTCCTCCTGGAATTCAGCACCTGTCATGGTGGGGCGTCCACCAGCAGGCACTTCCCTCCAGCATAACTACCCCTCCCCTTCACTGGGTGCCCTTACCCACAGCCAAAAACACCCACCCCCAACCCCTGGTGGAAATCCTCTTCTATCATTAATCTAGGTATAAGCGAAAGGGAGCCAAATACGGAAAACTATTCACAGCTCAGCCTGCCACCCACGCTCTGTGCCCCTTCCTCCCTGCAAACTCACCGCAGCTCCTGCTCTCGGAATTGGACGATCTGTTTGCATCTCCTGCTGGCTAGACCTTCTACTCCCCGGAGTAGCCACAGTCTTGCCGGTAAGAAACCCTTTAATATACTCCACACCCTGTCACTTCTGTAGGACAGGTTTGTCTGTCTTTCAGCTCCACCCTTCACTGGTCAATAAGCAATTCCAAGTCCATACCGAGTGCTAACCCTCCTCCTATGCCCAACGAGCTGGTTATGCAAGTAGAAGACTGTACGGGTTTCCTGTCTTCGCTGTAACAAATCGCCAAAACCTGAGTGCTTAACACAAATTCATTCTCTTACACACCTGGAGGTTGGAAATCTGAATTCAGTTAAACTGGGCTAATCCAAGGTATGGGCAGGGCTAGTTTCTTCTAAAAGCTCTGCAGGGATAATCTACTCCCTTGCGTTTTTTTCAGCCCCTAGTGGCCGCCTGCACGCCCCGGCTCCGGGCCTCTTCCTCCAATGTCTCCAATCTCTGGCTTCCTCCTTTGATCACCACCTCCTCTTGTAAGGGTCCTTGTGATTACATCTAGGGGCTGCCCGCACAACCCGGGACAATCTCCTCATCTCCAGATCCTTAACTCAGTCACATCTGCAAGTCTCCTTTGCCCCGTAAGGTGACATTTACAGGTCCCGAGGGATTAGGACGTGACCATTTGGGGAGAGCCTTTATTCAGCCTGCCTACCGCAAGGATGCAGGGAGGCGCTAAGCTAAATCACACCAGGAGCTGCTGGAAACCGGATTGAGACTTCAGAGAACAGAGTAATAACTCAGCAACGGCAAGAAACGCACCAGGGGAGGGACAAAACAAACACGGGCCGATCTGCCTGGGGAAAGCGCGATTGCCAGGCAATTTAAGAAGCTCTTCCTGGCCACAGTGGTGTGACCAGAGCTGGCTGCTGGGACCAGAACATCCCTGGTAACCTGAAAAAGGGTCAGCAGCCCTGGGGTAGGGGAGGCAAGGGCCCAGTGCGGTCAATCTGCCAGGAGCTAGTGGAACCGACACTCTCACCCAAGACAAGAGTGGACTTGTGGCTGAGTCACAGTCAGGGGTGTGGGCGGAGCCCCTGCCTCACAAATGCAGAGGCCTTCCCTGTGTGCCCACACAAACCTCTGGCAGATTCGTCTAAAAATGAAAAGCATAGCCGGGCGCGGTGGCTCACGCCTGTAATCCTAGCTCTCTGGGAGGCTGAGGCGGGTGGATTGCTCGAGGTCGGGAGTTCGAAACCAGCCTGAGCAAGAGCGAGACCCCGTCTCTACTATAAATAGAAAGAAACTAATTGGCCAACTAATATATATAAAAAAATTTAGCCGGGCATGGTGGCGAATGCCTGTAGTCCCAGCTACTTGGGAGGCTGAGGCAGTAGGATCGCTTGAGCCCAGGAGTTTGAGGTTGCTGTGAGCTAGGCTGACGCCATGGCACTCACTCTAGCCTAGGCAACAAAGCGAGACTCTGTCTCAAAAAAAAAAAAAAAAAAAAAAAAAAAAAAAAATTAATAAAAATGAAAAGCATGTCACAGGTACACTGAAATTTAAAATCTCTAAGATTTTTCCACTTCTGCAAAGGCAATCTGGCTTATCGTAAAGCAACCCTTCCACTGAGAAAACTAGACATGCTGGACAAATTTTTTTTTTTTTGAGACAGAGTCTCGCTTTGTTGCCCAGCAAATTTTTTTTGGAAAATTTCTTAGAAGGCATCTGAGATCACCAAAGCAGGGGTATGTGAAAAAATTACTATATCACTAAAAGTTGGGTTTGTCCCAGGAATGCAAGGTTGGTTTAACATATGAAAATCAATGTAACAAAAATAAAGGAGAAAAAGATATTAAAAACATTTCAACATATACAGAAAAATCAATTGAAAAAAATTCACCATCCAAAAGAGAAAATTAAAATCTACTTATGGCCGGGCGCGGTGGCTCACGCCTGTAATCCTAGCTCTTGGGAGGCCGAGGCGGGCGGATTGCTCAAGGTCAGGAGTTCAAAACCAGCCTGAGCAAGAGCGAGACCCTGTCTCTACTATAAATAGAAAGAAATTAATTGGCCAACTGATATATATATAAAAAAATTAGCCGGGCATGGTGGCTCATGCCTGTAGTCCCAGCTACTCGGGAGGCTGAGGCAGAAGGATCGCTCGAGCCCAGGAGTTTGAGGTTGCTGTGAGCTAGGCTGACGCCACGGCACTCACTCTAGCCTGGACAACAAAGCGAGACTCTGTCTCAAAAAAAAAAAATCTACTTATGACTAAAAAACAAAAACTCTTAGGAAGCTAGGGACAAGCCAGGTGTGGCAGCTCACACCTGTAGTCCCAGCTACTCAGGAGGCTGAGGCAGGAGGATCACTTGAGCCCAGGAGTTCGAGGCTGCAGTGAGCTATGATCACACCACTGCACTCTAGCCTGGGCAGTAGAGCAGCTCCATCTCAAAAAAAATTAAAAATAAAAGGAAACTAGGGGAAAAGGAAGAATTTTCTCAATTAGATAAAGAATACCTGCCCAAAAAGTCTCCAGCAAACATCAGGCTTAATGGTGAAATATTAAAAGTTTTCTCCTGAGATTGGGAAAGAAACTAGGATGCTTGCTACCAGCTCGAATATTAAAATCTTCCTGAAGATCCAGGCTAGTGCAATAAAGGGGGAACATTTTAGTGAGAAGGAAGAAATAAAACTGTCTTATTTACAGGTGACATCATTGGTTACATAGAAAATCCAAAAGATCAACAGGTAAATTATGACAATTAATCAGTGCATATGCAAAGTCAGTATACAAAATCCAATTGTATTTCTGTATAACAGCAACAAACAACTTGGAAGTTAATTTTTTTTTTTTATTTTTTGAGAGAGTGTCTTGCTTTGTTGCCCAGGCTAGAGTGCAGTAGCATCATCATAGCTCACAGCAACCTCAAACTCCTGGGCTCAAGTGATCCTCCTGCCTCAGTCTCCTGAGTAGCTGGGGCTACAGAAATGCACCACCATGGCTAGCTAATTTTTTATTTTTTGTAGAGATGGGGTCTTGCTATTGTCCAGGCTGGTCTCAGACTCCTGGTCTCAAGCAAACTTTCCACCTCCTGCTCCCAAAGTGCTGGGATTACAGGCATGAGCCACCACACCCGGCCTGAAGTCTAAAAATGTTTAAATCTTAATAATTATACCACTACAGGAACTCTTTGCACTATCATTGTAACTTTTCTGTAAATCTAAAACTATGCTAAAATCAAAAGTCTATTTTTTAAAACTTATGCCATTTACAGTGGCATCAGAAAACAAAAACCCATGAGTAACTCTAATAAAAGATTGTTGGGAGAAATTAAAGACCTCAACAAATGGGGAAATAGACAAGAATTTCTTAAGCCAGATATAAAGAGATTATTTTAAAGATATTAATATTAGAAACTTTAGTTCATCAGAACATAGCATACCAAGTGAGCAGTCAAGCCCTATAATAGGAAAAGATGTTTTCAGTACCTATAACCAACAAAGGACTCATTTAGAATGTATAAATAACTCTTACAAATAAATAAGAAAAAGAATCCAGGAGCTCATAGACAAAAAGGCCAAGACTTGCATCATCTTAGGGAAGAGGATTTCCAGATGGCCAATGGACAACTGAAAAGGTTCAAGCTCTTTAGTGACAAGAGAAATGAGAATTAAAACCATAATGAGATACCACTACAAATTCATCCCCACCGTGCTGGCAAAAATTTAAAAGGTCGACAATACAAATGTCAGCAAGATTGCAAAAGCAATGCACACATTCATGCATCACTACCGAGAGTACGTGAAATTGGTTCAGCCACTTTGGAAAACTGTCAAATATATGCAAACCCTGTGACCTAACGATTCTGCTCATAGGTACATACCCAGATGAAATCTGTACAATTGGTTACCAAAAGGCATGTACAAGAATGTTCGTAACAACCCTATTCATTATAGCCCCAAATTAGAAACAACCTAAATATCCATTGACAGCAAAATGGGTAAATAAGTGGCGGTATATTCATGCAATGGACTGAATTATAATAGCTACTGCTGGAGGCAATGACATGGGTGAATCTCATAATATGTTGAATGAAAACAGCCAATCACAGAAGAATAAATAGAATCTGATTCTGGCTGGGTGCGGTGGCTCACACTTGTAATCCCAGCGCTTTGGGAAACCGAGGCGGGAGGGTGGCTTGAGGCCAGGAATTCTAGAATATCGTGCACTATGATCCAACCACTGCATTCCAGCCTGGACAGTGGAGTGGGATCTTACCTCTTAAAAAAAATTAATAGTAAAGGAAAACAGGAAATTCCTCAAAAAGTTAATCATAGAATTACCATATGATCCAATAATTTCAATCCTGAGTATCTACCACAAAGAATTGAAAGGAAAGACTCAGATACATGCCCATCCATGCTCATAGCAGCTTTAGTCATGATAGCCAAAAGGTAAAAACAACCCACACATCCATCAACAGATGAATGGATGAATAAAATATGACGCATCCATACAATGGAATATTATTCAAGTTTAGAAAGGAATGAAATGTTGATAGATGCATGCTACAAGGTTACACCCTGGAAACATTACACTAAGTGAAATAAGTGAGACACAGAACGGCAGATAATGTATAATTCCACTTACATGAGGTGCCTGGAATAGGTAAATTTATGGAGACAGAAAGTATTAACAGAATAGCAGCTACCAGTGGGGCTGAGGACAGACAGGAATGGGGAGCTATTTATTTATTTATTTATTTGAGACAGAGTCTCACTCTTGCCCGGGCTAGAGTGCCGTGGCATCAGCCTAGCTCACAGCGACCTCAAACTCCTGGGCTCAAGCGATCCTGCTGCCTCAGCCTCCCGAGTAGCTGGGACTACAGGCATGTGCCACCATGCCTGCCTAATTTTTTATATATATATTTTTTTTTAGTTGTCCATATAACTTCTTTCTATTTTTAGTAGAGACGGTGGGTCTCACTCTTGCTCAGGCTGGTCTTGAACTCCTGAGCTCAAACGATCTTCCTGCCTCGACCTCCCAGAGTGCTGGGATTACAGGCATGAGCCACCACACCCAGCCGGGAGTTCTTTTTAATGGATACAGAGTTTCAGTTTGGGATGATGAAAAAGTTCTAAAAATGGATAGCGGTGATGGTTGCACAACACCGTGAATGCACTTAATGCCACGGAATTGTACATTTAAAAGAGGTTTATGGGCCGGGCGCGGTGGCTCACTCCTGTAATCCTAGCACTCTGGGAGGTTGAGGCTGGAGGATCGCTTGAGGTCAGGAGTTTGAGGTTGCAGTGAGCTCCGATGATGCCACTGCACTCTAATCCAGGCAACAGAGCAAGACCCCGTCTCAAAATAAATAAATAAAAATGGTTTAAATGTCCAGTTTTGCAAGGTGAAGAGTTCTGGAGATTGGCTGCACAGCAATGTGAATGTACTTAATGCTACTGAAGTGTACACTTAGAAATGGTTAAAATGGTAAATTTTGTGTTGTGCATATTTCACCACAATAAAAAAGTCAATGATGAAAATTTCTTTGTCATTAATTTGAAAACATAGATCAAATGGACAAATTCCTATGAGACTATAACTTAAGAAAGCTCAGGAAGAGACAACCAGAATAGTTCTGTAACTGTTACAGAAATTGAACCAACAGTTGAAAAGAATTCTCATGAATCAAAAACAAGCCCATGGCGTATTACAGGCAAGTTTCCCTAAACATTTAAGAAACAAACAAATAATCCCAGCTTACACAAAACATAGCCTAGACAGGGACGGGTCAACCACAGCTTGTGGGCGCAACGCGGCCTTGACGTGTCGTCTGTGGCCAGTCTGTAACGGCCGCGGGCAGCAGCCACGCCGGAGGCTGCAGGGTCTACACAGCCCACGTGTTCAACAACTAGCCCTTCACGGAGAAGTTCGCCCAAAGCAGACAACTCTCTCCGACTCATTTTATGAAGCTGGCATGTCTTTGGCATCAAAATCTATCAAGGACAGCATGAAAAAGATTATAAGCCAGTGCCCTTCATAAACTTAGATCTAAAAATCCTAAACAAAACAGGAATGAATGCTCTTCCTAAGACGTTCCTAGTTTTCAGGCTATATTTGCTGGGTCTTTGGATCCTCCATGTGAGTGTCTTCTTTTTATCGATCAATCTCTTCCAACTCATTGACTCACCCGTAGCAGGCACCGGTGCTGACTAATCCATACCTTTCTCTTTTGCCCACTTCCCAGCCCCTCTTGTAGCCAAGAGAACTTATGTCACTCACTTTTAGCTAATGAGACACACAGGGAAATCGACTGGAGAGACTTTGGGGAAAGGATTTGTTTTCATATATATATAAACGTGCAAGAGAAGAGCAGGAGAGCTTGACAACATTGCTTCTTTTCCCTTCTTTGGCCTTAAAATCAGGTCTGATGCCTGGAGCTGTGGCAGCTATCTTGTGACCCTGAGGACAGAACTCCGGCATGCTAATGACAGCAAAGCAGAATAAGAGAAAGAATTTCTCTCCCCAAAAGTGTGAGGCAGGGACCAAATCTGCAGGTGGCAGATACAGGCCAGGAGGGTGGTTTCTAGGGGCAGAGAAGGGACTGCAGGAGAACGCGGCTATCAACCACAAAGAGCAGGAACGGGAGGTTTGAGGCACACACACCTGTGCAGCTGCAACTTCGTTATAAGAACACCTGCCAGCCATGCAAATCAATCACCTGGTAACACCCCACACCTCCCGTAACCCTGCCCCCAGACCAGGCCAATAAAAGGAAACCTGCAGGGAATCCTCAATGTCTTTCTCCACCAGTGGGGACTGACCCACTCCTCTCTGGGACATGCCCTGGCTTTGTGTAGCCCCCTTCTTTTCTGCAGTAAGAGCCGTTTGTGTGAAATTGCTTCCTGCCTGTGGTCACTCTATCACACCAGCCCTGCTAGTGAATTTTCCAAGCAAGGAGCCCGAGAACCAGGACAACAGTCCGCCGAGAGGCTGGACCTGACAAAGGCTTCATCCAGCGGCTGAAGCAGCACCAGCAACTGCCTCCAGACATCTTGTTTTCCAAGAAAAGTAACCCCTCTTTTATTAAGTCCCTTGTAGTTACATGTTCTGTTACTTACACCTGAATGCATTCTTAAGAATATATAATTATATATATATATATAATTATATATTCTTAAGTATATCTTCAAATGTACAATATTTCAGTCATGAGTCATTTTTCTAAGCTCTTTTTAAAGAAATGGGGTCTTGCTATATTGCCCAGGCTGGTCTCAAACTCCTGGACTCAAAAGATCCTCCCTCCTTAGCCTCACAAGTAGCTGGGACTATAGGCACAGGCTACTGGGCCCAACCGTGAATAGGCTTTTTGTTTTTTGTGACAGAGTCTCACTCTGTTGCCCAGGCTACAGTGAGTGCCGTGGCGTCAGCCTAGCTCACAGCAACCTCAAACTCCTGGGCTCAAGCGATCCTCCTGCCTCAGCCTCCCGAGTAGCTGGGACTACAGGCATGCACCACCATGCCTGGCTAATTTTTTCTATATATTTTTAGTTGTCCAGCTAATTTCTAATTTTTTTTTTTTTTTTTTTTTAGTAGAGATGGAGGTCTCACTCTTGCTCAGGCTGGTCTCGAACTCCTGAGTTCAAACAATCCACCAGCCTCAGCCTCCCAGAGTGCTAGGATTACAGGCGTGAGCCACCACACCCGGCCTGAATAGGCTTTTAAGAACCATTAAAGTCCTTAAAACTTGCAGATGGATCCACCAATGGGTATAAATGACCCTGGTATCTCTGGAAAAGTTAGACTTAACCTATCAAAAGCCTCAATTTATTTCCTACTTAACTCTTTGACCTTCTTTCCTAACTTAAAAAAAAAAGTTTAATACAGAGGTTATATTATATTCGTTAGAGGAAGAAAAATAATAAAAACAAGATTGGCTAGGTGCAGTGGCTCATGCAATCCCAGCACTTTGGGAGACCAAGGCGGGAGGATTGCTTGAGGTCAGGTATTTATGACTAGCCTGGACAACATAGCAAGATCCTGTCTCTAGAAAAATTTAAAAATTAGCTGGGCATTAAAAAAAAGAATGGGAAGAATTTGGGTGCATTTTCAAAGTTAAAAACATTCCCTCTCATCATTTGTGGAGTTAAATATATAAAATATATAAATATGTAAAATATATAAGTATAGTTTTATTTCTTATTTATTTATTTATTTTTGAGACAGGGTCTTGCCTTGTCACCCAGGCTGGAGTACAGTGGTGTCATCATAGTTCACTGCAGCCTCGAACTTCTGGGCTCAAGTGATCCTCCTACTTCAGCCTCCTGAGCAGCTTGCATTGTAGGCACGCACCACCACACTCGGCTAATTTTTTAATTTTTTGTAGAGACAGGGTCTTGCTATGTTGCCCAGGCTGGTCTTGAACTCCTGGCCTCAAGCTATCCTCCCACCTTGGCCTCCCAAAGAGCTGGGATTACAGGTATTAGCCACTGTGCCCAGTTCCATAGAAATAAAAATATATTTTTAAAGGTCTTATCCAAATTTGTGGATATTTCCTTTACAACTGGAGTTTTTCAGCTCCCTGACTTCAGTTTCTCTGAGCCCACATTTCCGCACTATGACCTGATGAACATGAACAGGCTTTTAAGAACCATTAAAACCCTTCTAATGTCCAGGCTGGCGTGCAGGGGCTATTCACAGGTGTGATCCAAGTGCACTACAGCCATGAACTCAGTAGCTGGGACTATGAGCACTGTGCCTCGCTCTTTCTTTTTTTAGGGGGACAGAATCTCATTCTGTTGCCCGGGCTACAGGGCCGTGGCATCAGCCCAGCTCACAGCAACCTCAAATTCCTGGGCTCAAGCGATCCTCCCGCCTCAGCCTCCAGAGTAGCTGAGACTACAAGCATGCACCACCATGCCCGTCTAATTTTTTCTATATATTTTTAGTTGGCCAATTAATTTCTTTCTATTTTTAGTAGAGACCAGGGTCCTGCTCTTGCTCAGGCTGCTTTCGGACTCCTGACCTTGAGCGATCCACCCGCCTCAGCCTCCCAGAGTTGTGCCTGGCTCTTGATCAGAATTCCTGAGAAGTGCCCCAAAGAACACCTTATTTTATATTTTCATTTTCCTCCCGTAACTGCTGCTCCGCTGAAATATTCTGGGAAACACAAGGCAGAAGCCAGTGCTGTATTTTTGCTTGTCTTCAACTGGTGCACTTTGTTTGTGTCTCAGTGTGATGGTTGTGAAAACCAAACAACTTGTTACTGGCCCGTGTCCCCCGCAGTCCCAAGAATCACCGCCATATTCAAGGAGGCTGCTTGCCCCTAAGAACGCAGTTTTTCTAGCTGAAGATATATTGTGCGCTCACGACATCCAGTGGTCAGAAAAAGTACCGTGCAGATTTCTTTTTCCAGTTCCGTGCAATATCGGGTGTGACTACAAACAGCTGGTCTGCAGAGGGCTGAGGGAGGGAAGGATAAAGCAGACACAGAGAGGAACGAGCTTGGTGTCTCTTTGCTGCAAAACCAGGGGGACTCTGGCCTGGCCTGGGAAACCTATCGGATGGCTGGGAAGATGCCCAGAAAAGGTCGTTTAGATATTCAAGAAATTCCATTTCCCAGACCACCGAATATTTGTTTATAGAGAACATGATTTTTTCTTAAAATTTTTATTGGGGTGAAATTATCATAATATACCGTAACATTAACTTTTTCAAAGAGTACAATTCAGTGGCATTTTAGTACATTCACAAACGTACCACTTTTATCTAGTTCCGATACATTTTCATCACCCCAAAACAAAACCCCATGCCCATCTCCAACTCCATCCCCCGGCAACTACTAATCTGCTTTCTGTCTCTGTGGATTTACCTACTCCAGATAGTTCAAATAAATGGAATCATACAATAGGGGACTTTTGTCTGGCTTCTTTCACTTAGCATGCTTTTGAGGTTCATTTCCCTTGTATCACATATGGGTAGTTAATTTCTTTTTATGACTGGGTAATATTCTGGTATGTGTACATACCATATTTTGTTTACCCATTCCTCAGTTGATGGACATCTGAGTAATTTCCACTTTTTGGTTGTTGAGAATAACGCTGCTATGAACATTTGTGTGCACGTATAGGTTTGAGTATCTGTTTTCAGTTCTTTGGGGTAAGTAGCTAAGAATGTAATTACATTCTTTGCTGGATCAATTCTATGTTTAACTTTTTGAAGAACTGGTGATAGATTTTTAGACTCCTTGAAATTGATAGAGAAAGAATTTTATGTAGACCAGGACCAAATTTTCCCAAATGAACAGTTGAATTTTTTTTTTTTTTTTTTTAGCAGTTTCCTCCATTATGTGTTATCTGACTTGTGAGCTTCATGTGAAAGTACCCCTGGGATTGAACACAGATGGACGAGATAAAAGAGCCCATTCAGTGGAAAGTTAATTTGCCCAAGGATTCCCTGTTGACATTTGTTTAACTTGAGTGACAGCTCCGCAAACAGAACTCTTTGCCCCAAATCTTTGTTATGATCTCTGTCATAACGTTTTATTTCAAAATTGCCTCCAGACCTAAAATGAATTTGGGCAGCCAATGTGAATTAATTAAGCTGAAAAGATCTCTCAAAACAATGATTTCTCTGATGTGTTTTCATTCCAATCTTCCAGGTCACTAATTTGTCCTTTTTTTTTTTTTTTAAGGAAAAAATAATGAGGGGGTGTATTTGGTGCCCTCTGCAGTAAAATATCCCTGACGTGACATCAGTGGAGAAGGAGCTGCTTGGCACGAACGAATGTTCTAGAGAACATTAGCTGACCCCTTCAAGCCCCCATTATAAATATGTTAACCATTTTGGACAGAAAGCTTTCCAAAACTGAGTGCTCGGTTTCCCCACTTACCGAACGGAAGCGTGATAATGAACATCATTGTTGGACCGAGTTTGGGCTACAACACCCTGGTCTTCTCAAGAGCTCAGGCTTGAAAAGGGTGTTATGGTGCCTGTAATTTACTTCAAAATCCTTCAGCACCATCCGTTCCTGTGACTTACGTTCAATCTGCATCCTAGGGGCAGTTGTCCCAGGGGCAGTCAGCTCTGCTAAATCGGGAATGCAAAACTCCGGAGGTGATTAGAACCTACGCTTGAAAGGCTCCACAAAAGCCCACTTCAGCTCTCTTTATCTCCAATCAACGCCAGATGGTTTGTCAATTAGCACAGGGCGCACTAAGAATAATTTTTCATTGATGGAATGAGGAGTGTTGGAGACTGATGAACCAGCACGGATCACTGTCTAGAGTCTACATGTCCCTGCCCTGTTGTATGGGCAGGTGCACGAATCGGTGTCATTGTAATTTGCAAGCAGCCTCAGTTTTTTAAAAAAGTAAAAAGAAACAGGGATGCGAAGGCCCAGCCTTCTTCTCTCACTTTGGGACCAGAACTCCCCGCAGGGTCAGCCTCGGTGGCAGCCACACGCTGGTCAGTCCTGCCCGCCTCCCCGTCTGGGGTGTCTTTCCTGAGAGGCTCTCCCAGGCAACCCTGCAGTGTGCCGCCAGGGAACCCAGCACACCAGGGTGCAACTTGGCCTCCAAAGCCCGGTTTAGGATCGTCCTGTCCGTGGAGTGAGCCCCGGTCTGCAGGTCTGCAGCACGGCTAGCACGCAGGGAGGGGGTGCTTCTCACGTGGGGACCAGCCTCACCCCAGTGTTTGCCAACACAGAGAGGCGGCTGCGTTCCTGACCCTTTGGTCTTGAGAAGCCAGAGGACAGAGCTTGCTAAGAAAACAAACTAGGGGGTGAGTTGTCGGCGTTTTTTTAAGAAAACACACACACAAAGCAATCGGTAATAATATTGAAATGGTTTCTCAGGAGTTCCCCAAGTAAGAAAATGTATTTTTAAAGTACTCATTGAGAATGGCAAGAACCTTCGAGAGGCCTTGGTCACCCTGGGCCTTTGGGACACTTTCAATCAGCCTAATCTCAGAGATTGCAACAGAAAGTCCCCAAATTGGCTACCTAGCCGGCCAGGGTCCCCTGGGAGCCACCTCTGACCCAGTCACCCGTCCACTCCTGTCCCCTGGGTTGGCACAGCCAGCCTCCCAGAGCATGGGCTCACCCAAGACACTGAGCTCGCATAAAAGCTACCCCAAGGGGCCGGGCGCTGTGGCTCACGCCTGTAATCCTAGCTCTTGGGAGGCCGAGGTGGGCGGATTGCTCAAGGTCAGGAGTTCAAAACCAGCCTGAGCAAGAGCGAGACCCCGTCTCTACTATAATTAGAAAGAAATTAATTGGCCAACTGATATATATATAAAAAAAAATTAGCCGGGCATGGTGGCGCATGCCTGTAGTCTCAGCTACTCGGGAGGCTGAGGCAGTAGGGTCGCTGAGCCCAGGAGTTTGAGGTTGCTGTGAGCTAGGCTGACGCCACGGCACTCACTCTAGCCTGGGCAACAAAGCGAGACTCTGTCTCAAAAAAAAAAAAAAAAAAAGCTACCCCAAGGGGCCAGGCAGGACCAGCAGGGACTACACTACTGTGCAGTCGGTCTTTAGAGACCCCTCACTGCAAGACTGAGGCAGTTCATCAAAGAAACCCTACTCACTACATTTGAACTTTCTGTTCAGCGCACGTACATTTGATTCCAGGAGTTCCCCCCCTCCCCCCGCTAAATTATGTAAGGCTTTTTCTAAATAACCAAAGGAATTTTTGGAAATGTGCCCCCAGGCCAGTCCTTGGCACCCCACCGGGGAAGACAAAGCAAAATGAGGCTGAAGAAAGTGGATCGCTTTTATCCACCTCCGGAGCCCTGGGGCAACTCTGCATAGCAAGTAACTCATCCTAAAGCAGAACCCTTCACCACAAAAGAAGAAAAGACCGAGGGCCAGAGTGGCCCCCCTGGCCCCTCCAGGGGGTCCACTTAGATTGTGGACTGCAAGGGGAGGGGTGAGGAACAGAAGAGGAAAACACAGCCGATCTAACCACCGGCGGCTCCCGCCCGCCCGTTGGAATCCGCCCCAGGGCGCACAGGCGTCTGCCCCTCTTGCCCCGCCACCCCGCTTTGCACCGGATCTGAGTCACAGCCACAGGCAAACAGGTGCGGGCTCCAGAAATCGCACACTACAAAGAACACATGCCTTTTGGGAAACAAAACAAAATGAAAAAATAAATTAAAGGAATAAACAAAATATGCGAGCAATGCGCAGGGGAATAAAAGCTAATCCCTCCGTTTCCCGTCCTCCCGCCAGCCCTCTGCCCCAGGGAGCCTCTGCTAAGCTGTTAGCCCAGGGTTGTGGTTGGCCCGCCCTTCTGGAAACCTCTAGATGCACAAGCTCACGCAAACACGCAGTTGGGTTCATACTACACGTGGCTCAGAGGTCTGATTTTCTTTTCCATGTTGTGCCTGCACCAAAGATCAACCTCATCGTTTTAACTGTTGAAATACATTCAGTTTTCTGTGTGTAGCACAATAGAGTGTAGACGAGGGACCCGCCCATCTCCTTCCTCATGCCTCTGCTCTCAACCACGGCGCCTGCTGTCCTCAGTCTCCGCCGGCCCTGCTGTCTCGAAAATCGCCGCCTTCATGTCTGTCCCCAAGACGTGTAATCCCAGCTGCCTCCTCACCCTCTCCACCCAGTTTGGGGTTGGGGTTGGGGTTAGGGTTAGGGTTAAGGGTTAGGGTTAGGGTTAGAGGGACCCTGACCCCGACCCCACCCGACCCCGACCCTAACCCCAACCCCAACCCCTACCCTAACCCAGACCCTGACCCCAACCCCAACCCCTACCCTAACCCAGACCCTGACCCCAACCCCAACCCTAACCCCAACCCCAACCCCATCCCCAACAGGCCCCTCTGACCTGCCGCCCTCCGCATTCTCAGTCCACCCCTCCTTTCCTTCCCCGTCTCCCCCAGCCATCCAACACATGGGTTAAGTCCTGCGGGCTCTTCCCCCCAAAGCGTGTCCCGAATCCAGGCGTGGATCGCCACTGTCATAGCTGCGGTCCGACCCGAGCAGGAGCCTTCTCCTGAGGGCTCACAACCGACTCCTTGTCTCCACTCCCATCTCCTCCAGCCCAGGGACCTCATTCCAAAGGCAAAGCAGGTGCACTTCCCCTTAAAACCACCGGGTGCTTTCCCATTAGAACCCCAACAGGACTCCACCCCCTTCCCTGTGCTGCCAGGCCCTGTAGGATCCCTCCCACGTCTCCAAAGAGAGCAGGAGGGTGAGCTAGGGATGCGGGCGTGCATGGGGGGGCAGCAGCTGTGAAATATGAGGGCCGTGGAACAGGGTTCAGCAGGGAGAGCTTCAGAGGATGACGCAGCACAGCCCTGGCCACCCCAGTGGAGGGCTCTAGAGCAAACGTCGCCCATCAGCATAGTCCCATCGGGCAGGCATGGGCAGGCCGGGTGGCCCTGCACGCTTAGCCGTCGTCCTGGCGCTGTCCAGAAACAGCACAGTTTCAGCTCAAGACCTGGAGGCCGCCAGCTATAACCGCACTCACGGCTGGCCAGCAGTTCTTCCTTGGGGGGAGCTGCGAGGGGCAGGCCTCCGTGTCTCGCCCTTTCCTCGTGAAGGAGCTCAGGAAATTTCACCCCAAAACATGACTCCTTGGTGTAAAGAATATTCTGAATCAAAGGGCCTTAGATATCAACAGGCCCTGGAAGGGGCTTTCCCTCTTTCCTCATAAAAAGCTAGACCCATCAAAAACAACAATGGACTTGCCTTCCCCCTCCCTGTTATCTCAATATATGGCAGGAAGGAGGATCAAGGATGCACCCAGACCTGGCCCAAATCATCTTAAACATCATACCTGTCTCTAGGGTTAACTTAATTTCCAAAGAGAATCATTGACGAGTCAGTCTGTTCCCACTCCATCCATTCATTCTCCCAAGTATTTATTCAACCTTCTTGGTAAGGTTCAACCATTTATTGACCCTAAATAGAATTAACTATATTCCTCATCTCCCCTTCACCCCATGTGTAGGGTAAATAAATTTGTAATCTCTTTCTCTTGTTAATCTGCCTTATTGTGAGTTGATCCCTCAGTGGACCTTCCAGGGCAAAGCGGACAGTTTCCGTCACCCAACACTTGGACCTCTCTCCCCTCACTCGCTTAGGTCCAGCCACGCTGGCCTTCCTTCCGTCCCTTGAGTGTCTCGAAGATAGAGAAGATGGAAAGACTAGGTGAGAGTGGTAACAGGGGGTGCAGCTGCTACAGGGACTTTGTAGACCGTGGTAGGACATTTGGATTTTCTCTGAGTGATTCTGGAAGCCACTGGCAGATTTTGAGCAGAGGAAGACTGTGGCTGATGGTTTGACTAACCCAAGCACTCCATGCAGAGGACAGGCTGTAGGGGTAGCAGCAGGGTGACCAGTTAGCAAACGACTGTGCTGGCACAGATAGGAGACAATGCAGGCCCAGCCTACATGGGTAGCAATAGAAACAGTGAGAAGCATTTGGAGAAACATTGAGAGCCTGCATTTATTTTGAAGGCAGAGCCAAGAGGAATTACTGATTAATTGGGTGTAGGGTGCAAGAGAAAAAAAAAATCAAAAATCAAGTCAAAATAAAAAACCTCAAGGTTTTTGACCTGAGCAGCAGGAGGTTTGGAGCTGCCCTTTTACTGAAATGGGAAAGACAGTGGGAAGAGCAGGTTCTGGGCCCAGCGTAGGAACCCCGAGGGCAAAACCGGGTCGGAGGTGGTTTACTTGGGGGTGATTCTAAGTAAGCAAAGGAAGGTAGCAGGGAGGGCACGACACTTCTGTGACCAAGCCTTGCTTCTCCTTACGTATGTAAATAAACACGTATTCATATTCTCCCTTTCTTACTTAAAAGGCAACACCCTATTAATATCAACCCTGTTCTGCCCTTGCTTTGCTCCAGTGCTAATACCCATCAGACTCTCAAGGTCCCCAGGGAGAGGGACAGTTGGCCACTGGATGTGCACGTCTGGAGCTCACCGGAGGGTCCCCTTGAACATGTAAAATTGGGGGACAGGTGAGGCCACCCAGGGCTTCAGTGTAGATGTAGGAATCCTGGCTCACACCACTGACACCACGACGTACCTTTAAAATTTCTATTCTAGAAGTTTTCAGCCATAGGAGAAAGTGGAGACAACGGGATAATGAGCTCCCTTCTGCTCATCATTCAGCTTCAACCATAATCGGCATTTCCCAATGTTGTGATATATATGACCACATGCACTTGTTTTCTTTTAAGGGTATTTTAAAGTAGACTCTGTGCCATTTTATCCCTTAAATCCTTCACTATGCATCTGTGATTGGCAAAGTCTTTAAATTAAAAAAATAATAATAATCATGGTAGTAGTGTCCTATTGCTACTGTAACCAAAATTCCCAACTGACTTTGTGGCTTCCAACCACACCCATTCATTATCGTGCAGTTCTGGAGCTCAGAAGTCCAAAGGGGTCTAAAATCTAGTCGTTGGCAGGGCCGGTTCCTTCCGGAGGTTTTCTGGGAGAAGCCTTCCTGGGCTTTTCCAGCTTCCCGAGGCCTCTGCCTGCCTGTGCATGCGGTCCTGCCCCACTCGACCTCTGCTTCCACGCTCACCTCTCCTGCTCGTGCCCCTCCTGCCACCCTTTCATACGGACCTGTGTGATTACCCTGGGCCTACCTGGGCACCCAGGATAATCCCCGTCTCGAGATCCTAAACTTCGTCGCACGTGCAAACGTGACTGGCCACGTAAGGTCACGCATCCACAGGTTCGGGATCAGGACGTGGGCGTGTCGCTGGGGCCCGCCGCTCAGCCTGCCAGAACCAGCACACCATGTTCCTAACCGACATTTACGGGAATTCCTTAACATCGTCAAATACCCATTCCATGTTTAAATGTCTCTGGCTTGACTCAAAGGTGTTTTTGCATTGAGTTTGTTTGAATCTGGGTCCAAAGAGTCCCCACGTGCGAGGTGGTTGGGCCCCTCCATTTCCATTCTCCTGCCCTTTTTTTTTTTTTTTTTTTTTTGAGACAGAGTCTCGCTTTGTTGCCCAGGCTAGAGTGAGTGCCATGGCGTCAGCCTAGCTCACAGCAACCTCAAACTCCTGGGCTCAAGAGATCCTGCTGCCTCAGCCTCCCAAGTAGCTGGGACTACAGGCATGCGCCACCATGCCCGGCTAAATTTTTCTATATATATTAGTTGGCTAATTAATTTCTTTCTATTTATAGTAGAGACGGGGTCTTGCTCTTGCTCAGGCTGGTTTCGAACTCCTGACCTCGAGAGATCCGCCCGCCTCGGCCTCCCAGAGTGCTAGGATTACAGGCGTGAGCCACCGCGCCCGGCCTCCTGTCTTTTTTTATGACTACGGCTTACTAGAGAAACTTGCCCTTCTTTCCTGTGGGATGAGTGGCATAACTTAACTAGTCCCTCTGTCCCCGTATTTCCTGTGAAAGGGCTGAACTAGGTCCAGGTTCAGTTTTTTCGGCAAGAATCCCTGCGGGGCTGTTCTCAGTTCTCCCTGTCACGTCATGCCAGGAAAGGCCATGTCTGCAGGTGCCGTGATCGTGCGAAGACTAAACTCAGGGTTAGGGTGGTGCAAGCCCGACTCCTGCCCCCGAGCCAGAAAGGAGTCTGCGGGGAGCGAACTTTGGCATCATGGGACAGTGGGGTAAGAGGCAACTTCCCCTTTGCTCCAGAAGGTTCCCTGAGAGATCAACTCACAGTAAGGCAGATTAATAAAAGGAAGAGATTGCAAATGTATTTCCTTTGCCCACGGGGAGAATCACAGAGTGACTGCCCAATATCCCACTGGGGTCCAGAAGTTTATATTTTGGGGGAAGAGGGAGATGAGGAATATAAGTAATTCTGTTTAGGGACAGTAAAATGGTTACTAGGGAGGTTGAATAAATACTTGGGAGAATGAATGGATGGAGGGAAACAGATTGACTTATAAATTATTCTCTTTGGATATTAAATTAATCTGAGAGATAGGTATTAGGTATTATATCTAAGATGATTTAGGCCAGGTCTGGTCGCATTCTTGATCCTCTTTCCTGCAATATATTGAGATAACAGGGAGGGGGAAGGGAAGTCAATTGTTCTTTTTGATGAGTGCGGCTGGTTTTATGCAGATAGAGGGAAAGCTCCTTCCAAGGGCCTGTTGATCTGTACGGGCCGGGCCTTTAATTCAAAATACTCTTTATAACATCCCGACACTCACCATTCCTCTTCCTGCTTTATTCCCCCCCCAAGCACTTTTTACCATTTGTAACTATTCATTAAATTTTTGTATTTGTTAGTAGAAATATATGCTGCACATCATTTTTGTATTTTTACATAAACATTTCTCAAAAGGAAATGTTTTGATTTGTTGCTGGTGTATAGAATTGCAATTAATTCTTCTTGCTTGGACGGGCGCAGTGGAGTGGCTCACATCTCTAATCCTAGCACTATGGGAGGCCAAGGTAGGAGGATCGCTTGAGCCCAGGAACTGGAGACCAGCCTGAGCAAGAGTGAGACCCCGTCTTTACTAAAATTAGAAAAATTAGCTGGGTGTAGCGGTGTGTGCCTGTAGTCCCACCTACTCGGGAGGCTGAGGCAGGAGGATCACTTGAGCCCAGGAGTTTGAGGCTGCAGTGAGCTGTGATGACGCCACTGCACTCTACCTGGGCCAACAGAGTGAGACTCTGTCTCAAAAAAAAGTTTTCTTTCTTGCTAAAGACTTATGTTAATTATAATAATTTGTAGATTATTTGGGGTTTTCTATGTAGGCCTCTGCTGTCCAATGAGCCACACACGGTTACTGAGCACAGGAAATGTGGAGAGTCTAAAGTGAGATGTGCCTATATATACAGTAGATTTCAAAGACTTATCCCAAGAAAAAGAATGAAAATACTTCAAAATTTTTTTATATTTTTTACATGTTGAAATGATATTTTGGATATATTGGGTTAAATAAAATATAGTATTAAAATTAATTTTACCTACTTCTTTTTAGTTTGTTTTATGTGGCTACTAAAAATTTTTAAATTACATATGTTGCTCCCATTATATTTCTATTGGACAGCATGGGTATACGCAGTCATACCACCTGCAAATGATGACGGTTTGGTTTCTTTCTAATTCTTCCACCTTTTATTTATTTTTCTTGCTTTATTGCATTAGCATAGATCTCCTACTTTACATATATTTTTCGTTCTCTGAATAATCTTGGAAAATAATTCTGTTTGATGTTAAGTAAAATCAATAATGGGTGAGGATCCTTGTTATCTTCCTGACTTAAAAAGATGACTTCTCAGATTTAAGAATTTCCCTCCTATTCCTAGCTTATATTACAGGCTAAATGATATCCCCTTATGCAAGGGGATTCATATGTCGAAGCCCTAGCCCCCAGCACCTGCAAATGTGACTGGATTTGGAGACAGGGTCTTTACAGAGATAACTAAGTTAAGATGAGGTCACTAGGGTGGGCCCGGATCCTATGTGTCTGGTGTCCTTATAAAAAGAGGAAATTTGGAGAGAGAGACAGAAGGAAGACAACACGAGGACACAGGGAGGAGACAACCAGCTACCGCCGTGGACAGGAGCCAACCCTGCCACACCTTGAGCTCGAACTTCTGGCCCCCAGAGCGGTGAGAAGATAAATTTCCATCGCGCAAGCCACCCAGTTACGCCGGCCTGGGAAACAACCGCCCCCGGGGGAAGGGCTGCCCCTTCTAGTCCTCGCTTGCGAGCACCCTTACCAGAAACGGTTGCTGGCTCTTCTCAAATGCTTTTTCCGTGTCTCCTGAAATGATCGTATGCACTTTGCCCTTTAATTTCATATCTTCTGGATTGTTCTCAGCCATTAGCTTTTCAAATACCACCTCTCACCATTTTCTCCATCTACTTGCTCTGGAACTCCAATTAAACCTACTTTGTTAGACTTTGTCATTCAACCTTCTGTGTTTCTTAACCTCTCACAGTTCTTCTCTTTGTGTCTCTTCACGACAGTCTGGCTAACTTTTCCACTTGGTCTTTGCTGTGGCCAGTTCTGTCTTCAATTGCGTCTGATAAGCTGCTTTTCAACCCATTCATCTTCATTTCTAAAAAGTTCTGTTTGGTTCATTCTAAAATCTACATGGTCGTTTTCGGAAGTGTCTTCTTATTGCTCACTTTTTCATTCTTTTAAAAATTTTTTTTCACATATACTTATTTTAATATCTATACCTGATTACTCCAAAATCCTTTACCAGTTTCTGCTGATTGTCATTCATGATGGCTTGTTTCCTTACGGGTCTGGAAACTGTGTATCACAAGCTTGTGCTTGGCTGAACTTAGTATTCTTAATCTCAAGGGCTAGGCTGGGGACGTTCTCCTCCAGAGAGGAGTGACTCGTGACAGTCAACTACAAAATAGAAAAGCAATGAATGAAATGTAATAACAAGCCGAGTGATCTTACACTGTAGAAACAGTAAGTGCTGCAAGAGACAAGAAGAGAGATGAGATCTGAAATGGGTATTAAAGATAGTGGAAGAAGCCGGGCGCGGTGGCTCACGCCTGTAATCCTAGCACTCTGGGAGGCTGAGGCGGGCGGATTGCTCGAGGTCAGGAGTTCGAAACCAGCCTGAGCAAGACCCCATCTCTACTATAAAGAGAAAGAAATTAATTGGCCAACTAATATATATATAAAAAAAAAAATTAGCCGGGCATGGTGGCGCATGCCTGTAGTCCCAGCTACTCGGGAGGCTGAGGCAGAAGGATTGCTTGAGCCCAGGAGTTTGAGGTTGCTGTGAGCTAGGCTGACGCCATGGCACTCACTCTAGCCTGGTCAACAAGCGAGACTCTGTCTCAAAAAAATAAATAAATAAATAAAGATAGTGGAAGAAATGGGTAGTTATATGATGAAGGTCCTTTTTCTTTATATATAAAAAAAATTCTCACAGTCACATGGTCACAGGATTTTTACCAAATACAATCACTTTGGAATCCCTGCCAACTTGACCAAACACAATAAGCCAGGAAAGGCCAGGTACCATGGCTCACACCTGTAATCCCAGCACTTTGGGAGGCCAAGGCAGGAGGATCACTTGAGGCCAGGAGTTGTAACATAGTCCAACATAGCAAGACCCCATCTCTAAAAAAAATATATGTATTTTTTAATTGGCCAGGCATGGTGGTGCACACTTATAGTCTCAGCTACTCAGGAGGCTGAGGCAGGAGAATTTCATGAGTTCAGGAGTTTGAGATTGCTGTGAGCTAGGCTGACGCAGCGGCACTCTAGCCCGGGCAACAGAGCAAGACCCACAATCACAATCAAATCCCCAATCTAGGTGACTACATAGAGAAACACGGAAAGGGTGCTCATCCACTTCTTAAGAAAATTTCTCAGAGTGACGGTTTATTTTAGTGGCAACATTCTTTTTGTAAATATTCATTTATTTATTTGCAGGAAAAAGAACTTTGACATAGAGGACACAAATACACGGTGAACAGTAGCTCCAGGATCTCTATGCAGGAGGAGCTCAGAGTAGCAATCAGATTGGAAGAGACACCTGGAACGCCTGCCTAAAAACTGCATCTGTGCTTTACTCTTACCTAGATCATGGTTGGGGAGGTGTCTTGGGAGAGATGTTGATGGAAATGTCAGGGGAGCTGGAGACCTTCCATTGGCGTCCCCACTGCAAGTGTGTCCACGAGCTGCAGAGAAATCCACACCTCTCCCCTCCCCATTCACCTGCTCATCCGTCCAGGGGCCGGAGGAACACCTGTGGAAGGGCGGCTCCTAAGAGAAAATATCCAGGATGCCCACATGCCTTGACATCGTTCATGTCAAAATCAATCAAGGAGAAAGCGAGCACTGAAGTGGAGCTTTCACACTTGGCTTCCCCTGCTCCCTCTGACCTGGCTCTTGGAGTGCGAGTGCTTTTTGAATCGCTGGTTCAAGGAGAAAAACATGATCCGAACAGCAAGCGAGTGCCGGAACCTGCGTCTCACGGATGCCTGGCTAGCGCTGCCCGGGGCCGCTGGCTGGGTCTCTAAACCGGAGTCATCCCGTCGGCCCAGGAGGCTGGGGAGAGATGTGTCTCCAGCAATCCTCACGGCTCAGGGAGATCCGGTTCAAGCCGCAGAAAGATGCACATGTCCTCTGTGACCCGCGCGCCCAGTCCCGACGGGAAAGGGGGCTTTGTATGCCTGTCGTGGCCGGGTCCATTTTTCCTTCAGAATCTCATGGGTGCAGGGGGATTCCTGAAGGAGGTCACCACTAAATCTCAGCAATGACAAATAAGGACAATGAGAGGAATCTGGGACTCAGAAGATGGGTTTGAGGGAGCCCAGAAACGGAACCCAACATCCCCTATCAAGGAACACTTCATCCACTCAAAGAAACGTTTGAAGCACCTGCTTTGGGTTGGACGTGTGGATACCACATTGAATATGAGTCCCGGCCTGGGCCCCCAGTCTGATGGGGGGAGACAGCCCCATAAGCATGCAGCTGACGGTTCTGGAAGCCCAGAGGAGGGTCACCGTCTACAGTCTGGAGGTCAGGAGCAGTGTAGACGCCGGAATGATGAGGAAGAGGTAGTTGGTTCAAAACTTCTTCAATACGGACACACTATATATAAAGCCATCAATAAGGGGCTGTTTTTTGATCAGCCAGTCAAAGAGGAAGAAAGTCTGTATCCAAGGTGGAAGGAACCCCACAAACAGAAACACAGGTTATCATAGGCCCCCCATGCATGTCCCCTGACCCTAAGGGATAACATAAGGAGTGACAAAGGAGGACAGGGGCTGGGAACCACGTGTTTCTTTGCCCTCCATTCCCAGGCTCCCTGGCTCAGCACCTGGGATTCCACATCTCCAGGTACCATGTTCCTAGGCTGTACCAAGACCAAGGCCATCTCATTCCATACCTGGCTGTCCATTTCTTTCCATGAAGTTAGAGACATTTTTATTCGTATCATTAATTCCTTGACTTTATACTTGCCAGTCCATGCTTTGGTTTTGGGAACCAAGACCCCCAACGCCCACACTGGGCCCAGAACCACCCCTGACTGTTTTGAACGAGACTTTGCTCTCCTGTCTTCCCAAGTGTGACTTTCCCGGAGTCTCCAGCCAGGCGAATGGTTTGACCGTTGGTCATTTCAGACCTTCCCGAAAGACTCACCAGCTCTTCGAGGGAAAGCCCCGGGGACAGTTCGTGTCCTGAGTTTCTTCGGATCCGTTGTGTCAAAATCACTGTCTTGCTCTCCCCACCGCTGTCTCACGGTTCTCGCCCGACCCCAATCGGGTCTCTCCGTCGAAGACTTGCCCGGGAGCAAACTTCCGACGCCCGGTCTGCCCTGACCCAACGTGCCCCGCTGGAGCCCTGCCCAGGCGTTGGCGACCTCCCTCACCGCGGCTAGCTATCAAGTGTAGAGGAGGAAAAAATCTTTTCCCCTCTGCCCTCCTGGGTTCTAGGCCGGGGCCCTGTGAACCAGGCAGACAGAAAGGACAGGCTTACAAGAAAGGGAAAAGCAGCCCGACGAGCACTAACATTCGCATCTCGCACGCACACGGGAACACTGACGGGAATTAGCCACAGTGGCCGGACAGTTTCTGTTTCTTTTTTTTTCAGATTTCTCTTAGAACAGCATTTAAACTCGTCTCATTTAAAGGAAGTCCAGAAGGAGGCAGTCTGGGTCCGCAAGGCGACTCCGGGGACGTCGGAGGCGCCCAAGCTTCTTCCTTCCGGCCCTCGGCGACCCCGGGCGGCCCCCGCCTCCTTGTGGGTGAAGATGGGTGACTTTGTTCCCACAGTCACAGGCGCGTCCCCAGTCCAGGCGACTCGCATGGAGGAACGTGGGAAGGGTGGGTGCTCACCCATCTCTCCAGAAAATTTCTCAGAGTTACGGCTTATTTTTGTGGCAACATTCTTTTTTTCTTTTTAATGCATTTATTTATTAATTGATTTTTAGACATGAGGTCTTGTTATGTTCAGGCTGGACTGGGACTCCTGGGCTCAAGTGATCCTCCCCCCTCGGCCTCCCGAGTGGCTGGGACTGCAGACTCGCACCACCACGCCCGCTCGGCGGGGGCAACGCTCTGAGTTAGGCAGGACAGGTGTTTCTCCCCTATTTAGCATATGGGGAAAGCGAGGTATGGAAAGTCATAAGGGGTGTCCCAGATGAGGGCCAGGACCAGAGCCCCGGTCCCAGGGGCTGACAACAAGCACCAACTAGTTCCCGGAAGGAGAAGCAAGTCACCAAGCCAAGCTGTGGCTCAAACGGCCAGAACCAACACGCCCTGGGGCCCCAGCTAGGGAGCCGCCAGAGCAGACCTCCTTAGAAACCAGACATTCCGGAAAGGCACATGGAAAATCACTCAAGCGTCTCAGCCAAGACCTCCGTCAGGACACCTGGCTGCAGGTGAGCAGGAATGCCCGGGGGGGGGGGGGGGGTGAGGAAGGGAGAGATCGCCATCATGAGAAATCAAGGGACAAGCCCTCGGCCTGGTCACTCATACAAGAATGTTCAGCGAAAGAAGAAGATTGTGCAGATGTTCATCACAGCTCTGTTGATGACATCAAAAAGGGGGACCCAAATGATTCCTCATCAGTAGACCGTGTTACAAGGTAAACTGAGGCGCATTCAAATTTTGAAGAGTTTATTTGAACAGAGAGCAATTCATGAATCAGGCATCGCCAGACCGCAAGCAAGGGGGCGACAGCGGAAAATTTCCATAAGGTGTTCACAGAAGCAACACAAAGAAATATATTTGATTAGTTAAGGTGGAAAGTCCTCGCTAGAGTTTAGTTAGGAGGATTCTGATCAGTTAAGCTTAAGTTTTGTTTCACTGTTTACATTGAGTTGGGCCTCAGTTTGCTTGCATAGAAACCAACAGGCTATACCCATCTCAGCCTAATGGCCTTCCAATTAATTTTTTTTTTTTTTTTCGAGACAAGGTCTCTGTTGCCTGGGCTAGAGTGCAGTAGTGGTGTGATCATACCTCACTGCAGCCTCAAACTCATGGGCTCAAGCGATCCTCTTGCCTCAGCCTCCCGAGTAGCTGGGACCACGGGTGCATGCCACCACACCAGGCTAATATTTTTAGGGTATTTTTGGTAGAGATAGGGTCTTGCTATTGCCCTGGCTGCTCTTGAACTTCTGGGCTCAAGTGATCCTCCCACCTTAGCCTCCCAAAGTGCTAGGATTACAGGCATAAGCCACCATGCCTGGCCAATTCTTTTAACAACTAGAAACACGAGGTTGGATTATTCCTACAACAGAGCCCTGTTGTGTTATGAAGATAAATAGGTTAAGAACACACACAGTAAGCAAATGAATCTCAGGAACAGAATATTGGTGGCAAGGGTGGGAGGTGGGAATGGGATGATATATTAAGAAGAAAACATAGAGTATAATTCCATTTCTATAAAGTTCAAAGCCATGCAAACTATACAATACAGTAGGTAGGGATACAGCCCCTGTCTTTTGTTACAGGGGCCTCAGCCCTGGACCTAGCAATGGGGTAGGGAAAACAAATCTTTCCTCCCCTACAACTCTAGTGGACTATTTTTCTTTTCAATAGGTTTTTATCCCAGAACTTCCTTTTAGGTATATTTTATGCATTTGGTGTTAGAACTTTCTGTACTCAATGGGACTGTGTTTAAAAAATTGAATTGAAAGACTCTATTTTCATGCATCATTTTTACAATTCATTTTTAGAGACATTTCTCTGAATGTGTAGAGCACCATAACTTTTTTTTTAATGTTTCAATTAAATTGAAAAAATTCCTAAAACCTTTCTTGGGAAGTAGACTCTGTTGCCAGTTCACTGTCTGCCATGTGCAGAGATCACAAGGGGTGGCCAGGACAGAGTGAAAACCCACAAAGGGGTCCTGGCCCCTGGCTAGCCACACAGTTAAGGGTCCTGGCCAAGAGAAAGGGCCTCTTCTCCTTCCTGCCGTGCCCTTGTTGGGAAGGGAGTTGCAGGGTGCAAGAAATCCAGCGGGAAACAGTGGTCCAGACTCCTAGTCCTATCCTCCAAGGAGTCAGGCAGATTCCATGTTGTTTGATTTTATTACCAAAATAATACCAGAACCTGAAAGAGAGTTTGGGAAGCAGGTGGGGGGTGGGGACCACATGGGGAACAGCCCACAGTTTCACCTCCTAAATATTACCTTCCAGATTTCATCTATATGTTGCCCAAGAGACTAGATTGTTTTGAAATTACACGTTATACAGGATAGAAATACTTAGTGACATGGAAAGATAGCCAGGATATATCTTTAAATGAAAAATACACAAGCTGCTTAATGTGTTCAGAGTGAGATCATTTGTAGAAAAGAAAAACTATATCAATACAAAAGCATAGGAAAAAAGATGGCTGTGACCGAAAAATTCCACGTGTATGTTCATACCCAAGAGAAATTAAAACACGTGTCCAAGCAAAAATTTGCACCTGAATGTGCATAGCAACATTATCCATGACGGCCCCCAAATGGAAAAAAAACAGCGTCCATCAGCTGATGAACAAATAAATCAAATGTGGCATATCCATACAGAAGAATAGTATTTGGTAATAAAAATAAATTAAGTACTTATGCATGTTACAAATGGACGGACCTTGAAAAGTGAAAGAAGCCAGACGCAAAAGGTCACATATTGTATGAAACAAAATTTATATGAAATAGCTAGAACAGGCCAGTTTTGTCTCTGGAGAGACAGGAAATAGATTAGTGGTTCCTTAGGGAGAGGGAGGCTGGGGAGGATGGCGACTGACAGCTAGTGGGTAGGGGTTTCTTTTAGAGAGGACGAAAATGTCCCCAAATGTTATCCTGGTGATGGTTGAACAACCCTGTGAATACACTAAAAAACGCCGAATCATACACTTTTCTAAAAAGAGGAGGTGGATATATTCCAAACTGTTAACAGGATTCTTTATGGAATTATGAGTGGGATTTATTTGCTTCTTTTCACTTATTTGTATTTTCTAAATTTCTGACTTCCTTTGTGAAAGGAATAAGGCTATTTTTGGCCGGGCACTGTGGCACCCACCTGTAATCTTAGCACTCTGGGAGGCTGAGGAGAGGGGATTGCTTGAGGCCAGGAGTTTGAGACAATCCTGAGCAAGAGCAAGACCCTGCCTCTACAAAAAATGGAAAATATTAGCTGGGCATAGTGGTGCACACCTGTAGTCCCAGCTACTCAGGAGGCTGAGGCATGAGAATTGCTTGAGCCCAGGAGTTGGAGGTTGCAGTAAGCTATGATGAGGTCATTGCATCCTAACTGGAGCAACAGAATGAGAGACTGTCTCAAAAAAAAAAAAAAAAAGAGGCTATTTTTAATTAGATTGTGTTTTCCAGCGACTATGCATATTAATATTGCTGCTGCTGCTGCTGCTGCTTCTTTTTTGAGATAGGGTCTCACTCTGCTGCCCAGTTAAGAATGCAGTGGCATCATCATAACTCACTGCAACCTCCAACCCCTGGACTCAAGTGACCCTCCTGCAGGCATGCACAACCACACCCAGCTAATTTTTCTACTCTTTTGTAGAGACAGGGCTCCACTATGTTGCTCAGGCTGGTCTCGCCTGGCCTGCTTTGTCCTTTTTGCTCTGACCTTAATTTGCAAACTTCAGACTGATTTCAGAAAACAAGGGATTTTTTTTTATCATTTAATAGTGGTCATTAAGCATTTATTAAGGTCCTCCTGGGTCCTACTGTATATTGTAGTGATGAGGGGAAACTTTCCTTTTCCACTGAAAAAGAGAGATCAACTCACAATTAAGGCAGATTATTATTAATCTGCCTATCATTATTATTTCTCTTATTAGAAAGGTTTATTTACCATGCGCATGAGTGATTACTCAATATCCCAGGGAAATTCAGATGCTTTTATACCTGTCTTTCTGGAGGGGAGGGGAGATAAAGAGTGCAGTTAATTGTTTAGGGTGACAGACAAATGGTGCCAGGGAGGACAAATGGATGGGGAAACTGATTGACTTGTAAATTAACGTGAGAGACAGGTGTTGTGTTTAAAATGATTTGGGCCACGTCTGGTTGCATTCCTGATCTTCTTTCCTGCAATATACTGAGATAACAGGAGAGGAAGGGAAGTCAATTCTCCCTTTGATCTTTTGACAGGTCAGTCTGGTTTATGCAGATGCCGGAAAAGCCCCTTCCGGGGCTTTTTGATCTCTAAGGGCCTTAATTCAAAATACCAAGGAGTCATGTTTTGGGGTGAAATTTCCTGAACTCCTTCAATACTTCATTTCCTTCTAATTCTCTCTTCTACTCCTTTTAAAATGCTCAGGGCTCACGGGGGACATAGGCCTCCAGCGCCCTCAGAGTTTGAGAACTGAAGGGCACACACTTTTGTTATCAGGGAAGTCATATTGTCTGCAACTTTAGAGATGCCAGCTTAAAGGCTTGAATGGATGGCTTAATGCTATTTGTTTTTAAGTGTGAAATTTTACGTGTTACTTTAACTGCTACAGGCTTTATGGTGACAACGGATGGTGACCTGGAGATTTAATAGCCCTTGTTTTCTGTTTTACTTTTAAGTGTAGATGAATCTCTACTTCCTACTGGGTGTGTTTACATTTGCAAACTAGTCTGAATTAACATGCAAAGGAATACCCGGGGGCCTGTGAGAATGAAGGTTGTCCCGCTGCTACACAACTCCCAGCTTGGGTGAGCAAATAGAAAAGTCAGTCTTCAGTTCCTCCACCACCCCCTCCCCGACTCCCTCAGCTTAGGGGACTAGAGGTGCTAAGGAATAAACATATGAAAGGAGTTCAAGTCAGCCAGCAATCAAAGAAATGCAAATCAAAGCAAGATAAGCTTTTCCGGGTCAGGACCAGCAAAAGTTAAGATACTGATATCCAGTGATATGGATCACAAGCTCTCTTCTGCTGGCAGTTGGTGATGGTAGGGCCGTGTTAGCTGTGTCTACGAAAATGTTACTATATATCTGCACCATTTGACCCACCAGTTCAAACTCTAGACATCTGCCCAGCAGACACGCACTGGCACTCAGGATGTCTGTGGCAGCGCTACAAAAATGTGAAATGTGCTTAATGTGAAAAATGTGAAAATGTGCCTAAGTGTCCATCAGCAGGACTCTGACGAAATCACACTGATATTCAAGCCGTGATGTGCAATGCCACGTGGTTCCTGCAAATACACGCAGATGTAATCAGGGCATAAGAGGGGCAGAGAGAGCAAATTACAGAACAATATATCTAGCATTATCCATTTTTGGTTTTTTTTTTTTTAAGTATGTAGCTATACGAATATTTATATGTTTCTTTGAATATTTGTAGAGGAAGAAGAAAAACTTTTCCTCTACCCTCCTAGGCCCTGCAGCTAGGGCCCTAGAAATTAAACTGACAAAAGACATTCACAGGAGAAAAGCTGAGCTTATTAGCGTGTGCAGCACTGAGGCAGGAGAGACTTGGCGGTGAGCGGGGCGGTTGGAACTGGGGGCTGGTGCGGCTTCAGTGGCGTGGGGGGCCTGCAGCCTTGGGGCCACGTGTGGCCCTCCAGACCCCCAAGTGTGGCCCCTTTTGACAAAGGAATTTGTTCTGTGATTTAGTCAAGAGGACGCACTCAAGGATCCAGAAGGCCACGTGTGGTGGTCCCGATGGTGCAGGTTGCGCCCCCCTTAGCACCTGTGGGAAGGAACTCGTGCCAGGGTAGTTAAGGGGGTGGAGAAGGGGCTGGGAAGGTCAGGGTTGGTTTAGCAAGGTTGGTGTGTACAGATTTCTCTCAACATTGCCTTTCCATCTTTGATGATAAGAATGTTACTTTCCGACTGGTACAGGGAGCACATCGTTCACGTGGGGGGTTATCTCTTGCTTTCAGGAAGAAAGAGGGGAGGACCAGGCTACCTTCCTGCATCTGCTGGGGGTTTTGTTTGTTTGTTTAACATGTGTTTAGCTCTAAATCATCCCTATGCCAGAGTGGCATATTTTGGGGGCCTTGTGTTCTGAACTCCCTCATAATCAAACAGGAGGGGAGGACAGACTTTGCTGGCATCTGCTATTTCTCAGTTGTCTTCAGCTCGAAAAGCATCTTTATGCCCAAGTGGCACAGTGGGGGTGGTATATTCTGATCCCTGAGTACGCGTAGAGATGGTCTGGAAGGTCCCATGCCAGACTGGTGGGGAGGGAAGTAGGGAGAGATAGGAAAGGAATAGACTGTATTTCTGTTTTGTTTGAATTTTTTTTTTTTTTTTTTTTTTTTTTTACAACAAGCATAGAGTACCTTTGCAATTTTAAAAGAAAGTAGTAAAACTCAGCCGGGCGTGGTGGCTCACGCCTGTAATCCTAGCACTCTGGGGGGCCCACGCGGGTGGATCGCTCGAGGTCAGGTGTTCAAAACCAGCCTGAGTGATACCCCGTCTCTACCAAAAATAGAAATTAATCGACCGACTAAAATATATATATATATATACACAAAAAATTAGCCGGGCATGGTGGCGCATGCCTGTAGTCCCAGCTACTCAGGAGGTTGAGGCAGGAGGATCACTTGAACCCAGGAGATTGAGGTTGCTATGAGCTAGGCTGACGCCACGGCACTCACTCTAGCCTGGGCAACAAAGCGAGACTCTGTCTCAAAAAAAAAGTAGTAAAACTCAGCTGCTTCTTTTCTTCCCTATTTAGCAAAAATAACTGGGGCAGTGTCTTAAGATACAAACTATTGGAATTATATTTTGGGAAATTATTTTATGTGGATCACATAGCATACTGCTCATACAGCCCCACCAGCACGCCCGTCCCCACGGGCATGCTCATGCAGCCCACCGATCAGCACGTCGAACCCACAGCATTCGGCACCACCAACGATGCCACCACTGACGCCACTGACGCTGCGTGTTTACTTGCCTGCTGTCTGTCTCCTGCACCAGAGCAGAGGAGCGTAAGCCCCAGGAAGGCAAGAACTTTGCCTCATTCTCTCTCCTATCTGCAGCTCCTAGAGCAGTGCCTGGCATATGGCAGGCCCTCGATAATATTTGTCGAATGAATGAATGAGCCTCGGCCCTCAGGGGAATGGCAAGATAACTTTAGAGTGTGCGGCTGGAATCCTATCTCAACCCGAATCAGAAAGCAGAGGGGTTGCTGCCCAGTTGTGACACTGTCGAGGAAGAAAACCTTTTCCTCTACCCAGTTAGGTTCAGCCCTTGGGGTAAGCGAATTAAATTGACAAAAGGAAGTTTTGCAAGAGAAAAGACGCCTCTTTATTCCTGTAGATATGGAAGTTCACAGAAAAACGTGACTCAAGGAGAGAGAATTTGGGGCTTTTGTACCTTCTTAGCAGGGGAGGGGGAGGGGAAGAGGTGCACTTTAGGGAAAACGAATGACTCTTGACTCTCATTGCAAAGATAAATGGGTCCCTAGGAGACTCACGACCAGGAGATACCACGGTTTTGTGACAATGTCTATTTAGATATTTCAATGACTTCTTGTCTCTGGTGCTAGGACTCAGTCAGTCTTCCTTGACTGCTCCCAAGGAGGGGATTGGTGAGTTCTTTTGGGAGACTCTGTCTTTGGCCAGATGAGGGAGTTCATAAAAAGGACATATTCTCAAATGCCTTCAGCTCAAAATAATCCTTTTGCCACAGTGGCATATTCTGGACCCCTGCAACACTTTAATTTTGCATCACAGTTGTATGTGCTTCTGTCTGCTAAGCCAGCCAGGTGTCTTAAAAGCAGGGATTGTGTCTGACTTCTCTTGGAGTCCTCAGCACTGAGCTGGTGGGTGGAAGGTATTTAATACACATTGCTGCATGGGGAGCTTTTCTGAGCAGATCCTGCGTAAAGCAAATGACAAGAGGGTGCTCTGTCCCCTGCCTCTATGTCCAAAAACACCCATAAGCTCTACTGAATCTACACACCAGTGTACATTGTTTTGGACTTTGCTCTTAGTCCAGTGGCGTTTGGGCTCTGTTCCTAGTCCAGAATTTGGGCTCTTTCCTTAGTCCAGTGGCTCCAGCCACATCATCCAGTTTTAGCAAGAATCCTGCTGTGTCCCTGTAGCAGAAACCCTCACCCCTGGCATCTGATCACCCCAGATGGGTGATGGATATCTGACCAAATTCCTCATCCTCTACCTTCAGTGTCTGAACACCCTGCCTTGCCATTCCCAGGAATCCTGTTGAGTAAGTTTAGCCAGAATCCCTCTGGCCTTGAAGTTTCCTCTTAGGAATTTTCCATCCACTGACTCCACCCTGTTCCTTGGCTATAAATCTCCACTTGTCCTGATTGTATTCATAAGTCTGATCTCTCTCCCTACTGCAAAACCTTGTCACAGTAGCGCCCTTTAAGTAACGTCTGCCTTACTGTTCTTTCAGCGTCATGAATCATTTTTTTCTTTCATTCTTTTTTTGTTTTATGGGACAGAGTTTCTCTCTGTCACCCAGGCTGGAGTGCAGTGGTCTGATCACAGCTCCCTGTAGCCTTGAATTCCCGGGCTCAAGTGATCCTCCTACCTCAGCCTCCCAAAGTAATGGGATTACAGGCAGCAGCCACTTCTCCCAGCCTTGAATCATTTTCACCAAAAGGTGAAACTACTGAGTTGGCTGGTAGAAATTGTTACCTTCCCTTCTTATTATCCTCTTTTGGTGCATTTATCATAGATTCTGGCCCAGGGCATTGCTCCCAATCAAACTGGCAGGACATAATGCTGCCTGCTAAGGAGGGGGACCCCTTCCCTGCCTCCCTCTGCAAGATGATCAGATAGGCTCCTGTTTTCCTGGGGGTTAAAAGATCAGAATCAAAGAGGATTCTGTTGAAAGAGAGGGCCATGTTCCTCTGGCTTTGACATACTCTAGTACCTTATGTGTGGACTGTGGAGGAAAATAAAAGTCTCAGGACCACACCCCAACTCCTTATGCAAGAGGGAAAGTCAAGCCTGGAGGCTGAGTCCTGCAACACCCCCTTCCAAATGAGTAGCTGTTCCTAACACCATGCCTAAGCCAGGTCCCTGTGGAAAGGTAAAGGCCTCAGGTATCTACAAGCACTGCCCCCAAAGAGCACTCACACACCAGCACATGCATATTGTATCTTCGGGTCTGAGGGCTAAGTCTAGCTCCTAACACTGAGTCTGTTTGATTCCACACTGTTGATTACAAGTTTATCTTCCCAGGTGCAGAACAGAGACAAGATCAATCACTCCTCCACCTACAAGGGACAGCTACATAATTGATTCTTCCTTCATTTCCTTTTCCTCTTCAAACATTTAGCTTATCTTATGTAAAACGTAGGTTTCCTGGGCTTCTCAAGAATGTAACCAGTTGCCTTGCTGCCCACCCCCTCCTGCTTTTTCTTATCATATGCCCTGTCCCCTTTAAATACTGACATTCCCAAATCTCCCTTGGGAAAAACAGTCATAGATGCCTCTGTGGTTTTTTTCCAGGCACATCCTCAAACTTTAGCTTAATAAACCTCCCTTGATGGAGATCTTTGCTGCAGGCCCTTGTTTGGGTTGTCAGCACCCTATAATCTCCTACAGCTCCCTAGTGCCCTGTGCGGACACTGTACCCAACACAGGGGCAAGACAGCCCTTGCCTGGTGCCGGGGAGAAGGAAAACTCCCCCTTCACCCCTGGAAGGTTTGCTGAAAGAGCAGCTCACGGTAAGGCAGATTAATACGAGAAAGAGATGTATTAATTGTGCACATGGGGAGAATCACAGAGTGGTTATGCAATATCCCAATGGGGTCCAGAGTTTACATACCCTCATTTTAGGGGGGAAAGGGAGATGAGAAATATACTGTTTAGGGGCAATAAATGATTACTAGGGAGGATGAATATATACTTGGGAGAATGAATGGATGGAAGGGGAACAGACTGACTTGTAAATGATTCTCTTTGGAAATTAAATTAACCTGAGAGACGGGTATTATAAATGGGTTGGGCCAGGTCTGGTTGCATCCTTGATCTTTCCTGCAATATATGGAGATAATAGGGAGGGGGAGGAAAGATAATTGTTCTTTTTGATGGGACCATCCAGTTTTATGCAGATAGAGGGAAAGTGGGTTCCAAGGGTCTGTTGATCTCTAAGGGCCTTTAATTCAAAATACTCTTTATACCAAAGAGTCATCTTGTGGGGTGAAATTTCCTGAGCTCCTCCACTGGCACTGCCTAGGAGGATCTTCACAAGAAAGGGCTGGGAGCTAGGAAGGGAGGGCCTCTCACTTCCTAAGTCCAGGATGTCTCCTGAGCAGCTGGGAGGAAAGGGGAGAACATGAATGGGTTATTTCTGCGAGTGCGGAGAGCTTAGCAGTTCATGTCAGAATTCCTGAGCTCAAAGTGGAAAGCTAAGATGATCCCAGGTCAGAAAAGACAGGGACTGTGATATTGTGAAATATATATATGGCTTTCATCCCCAGTTCCCAGATCTTTGTAATCTTCAAAGCGATAATTATGTTTTTCTGTACTAACGAACAGACTAATGGATGGCAGGCCTTACATAGCTTAAGGATGGGGGCTGGTCACCGGAAAAAATCAAGGCAGGATTAGAGGGCTGGGACTTATTTCAGACATTCCTTGGACTTCTAATAGTTTGTCCACAGGGTTCCTTCTCAGATTAAGAAACCATGCTTTGCAGTACATTGGATATAGTATGTTAACTCTTCTGATGAACGATAATGAATTAAATAAATTTATTTTATTAAAATTAAATAAATAAGAAGCACTGCCAAGGCCGGGCATGGTGGCTCATGCCTGTAATCCCAGCACTCTAGCAGGCCGAGGTAGGAAGACTGCTTGAAGTCAAGAGTTCAAGACCACCCTGGGCAACATAGTGATACCCCATCTCTACAAAAAATAAAATAGCCAGGTGTGGTGTCCTGCACCTGTAGTCCCAGCTACTCAGGAGGCTGAACCAGGAGGATCACTTAAGCCCAGGAGCTGGAGGTTGCAGTGAGCTGTGATCGCACCACTGCACTCCAGCCTGGGCCACAGAACTGATAAGGAAAACCCCCATCTATTACTTCACAGTGCATCAGCCATCTGATACCCCCCAGCCCTCACGGAAGAGCTGCATCAGCACAAATACCAACCTGTTACTTGGCCCAGCAACTAACCTATTACCTGGCTCATCAGCACAACACTGAACCTATTACCTGGTGCATCAACATAATACTAACCTATTACCTGGCTCATCAGCACAACACTGAACCTATTACCCGGTGCATCAACATAATACTAACCTATTACCTGGAGGGCATTAGCAACCTGATACCCCACCTCTCTGATCGCCCCAACTTAATAAAAATGGGAAAAATCGGGTAGACAGGGCTCAGAATTTGGTGGTGAGACCCCTCTGAGCCCACCAGCAAATAAACTTTGATTCTCCTACTCTCCGGGTGCTGCTCGGTTTGTCCTTGGGACCACCCGCTGTAACACTTGCGGTAACAGAGTGAGACCCCGTCTCAAAGGAAATAAACAAGCACTGCCAAGATGTAAGTTCTTGCTTAGAGAGCTGGGATCTGTGAGCCTGGCAGTAGGAGGAAAAGCTTCTGTCTAGAGTGAGCTCAGGGACACCGTGAGTATGGGACTAAGAGACGGACCCTGGCACTGGGCCGGGGATGGCCCAGCTCTTGCCAGGAGCCAGGGCGCAAGCACTGGGTACTGAGGCCTGGGACCGTGTCCAAGCCAGGCAGACTAATTGGAAGGCAACAGAAGCATCTTTGTCTTTGCTGAACTCCTCTGTGTTTAACAGAATAAGAAATCGGAGCCTGGGATGTTGATTCTCAGACTTGTATTTTGTTGCCGTTTTTGTTAATTTTTTCATACTGAAGTTTTACAAATGATCTTAAAAATATTCTAAAAATCGCAAAAGAATTGAAATTAATTAAATATCTTAAATGTGTATATATATATATGCTCATGGAGCAACTGTGGCCTTCCAATGCCAGCATTCCCAGAACCCTGGCCTGTCCCAATGGCGGGAACAGCATGTCCTTTTGGAAATGGCTCGTTCTACTTTTCTCTTAAACTGCACTGCTCTCGGCCTCCCTGGGAACTTCTGAGATGAGGCCTATTCCCTTTAATGCATCATAATTCTTCCACAACTTGAGTTCAACTCTCAAGTCTCTCTCTTGAGTCTGCTCTCCTCCTAACTGGGCTTGGGGAGGTGTGGCCTGTGTCCCCTACATCCTGCCTCCCCTAGAGGAGTCCCAGATGGGCTTTTTTTTTTTTTTTTTGAAACCGGACTTGCTCTGTCACCCAGAGCAAAAGAGCAGTGGCATCATCATAGCTCACTGCAACCTCAAACTCCCCAGCTCAAGCAATCCTTCTGCTTCAGCCTCCCCAATAGCTAGGACTATATAGGTTGTTTTGCAACCTCTGGGCCAAGACAGCTGCTCCCCATTTGTCCCCACCTGTGCCTGCTGCCTTCCCCTTTCCCACGTGGCACGCACATCTCTAGTCCTGATTCAGTATGCATTGGTTTCCTTGTGCACAACTTACTATGAGGAACCTCAGGTTCCTTTTGGCAGTAGGTGGGGTATAAACACATTTAGACCACAGCAGTGACCTGATTTGGAAATAAGCCAGGGCTGTTATTTAAGCCACTAAGGCTTGGGGTGGCTTGTTACGCAGCAGTGGGTAACTGAAACCTGCTTCCTAGTCTTCCCTCAAGAGCATCACTGGTCCCTTCCGATGCCTCAGACATACCAGCTTCCTTCCCACTGGAATCAGGACTCGCTTCCTCAGGTTCTGCTCCCGTGTCACCTCTGACACGGGCCACGTGTGTGTTCACGTGCATTTTGAAAGCTTGTCTGCCTTCGTCCTCCTACCCCATCAGAATATAGTAAGTTCCCTGAGGGGAGGGCTTTGTTTTTTCCTTGCGACATCTCCGGTGCCTGGCACATAGTAGGGGATCCATAAACAGTCATTGCAGTGACAAATTTAAATCGTTTTTCCCAATGTGGATTTTTTAAAAACTCTAATCTTGTGACAGGTTGTTATTATGGATTTCTGGAGGGGCTGTGGCATGGGGCACTCAGAAGCCCCTCAAAAGGGGCAGTTTGTCATCTGGCACCTTGGCTGGCCCGTCTAGTGCAAATTCCGAGTCAGCTGTTCACTTGTGCTGCTGTCTGACGACCTAACAATCCAGCTCTGAATCTGTGGCTTTTTAGCAGCATGTCGTCCCTACTTCCATCCAGGATGGTGCCTTTGAGTTTGAGATCAGTCCCTTAGCAGACTCATCCCGCCAGTGATGAACCTACCCAGCTGCTCTTCCAGTCAATGTGCATCTCTTTTCTGGCTCCAAGAGTATCCTGGGAGGCTCTGACAAATGCTGGGCCGAAATCCATTCTCACTTCAGCTCAGCATTCGTGGGGACATTTTGTAATCGGAACTGAAATTGTGATACAATGCAACCGGCCTCTCTGACTTTGCAGGCTGCTTTCTCCTTCCAGCTATTCATACAAACTTGTTGCAGAGAGAATACAGCGTCTAGCACACATGAAAGCGTCACGGGTCATGTTTCTCAAATCCTGACACTACTACAGCTAAATTACTGGTAGGGTTAAAGTCATGTGTAGGCAAACAAATTAAGGGAAGGCTCCCTGGACTAAGTTTAGTGTTGTGGACAAATCCAAGGACTAGGCGAACTAACCTCACCTTGGAGGAGCAGGATGCTGAGTGGCTGGGGGCAAGGGCTGGGGGACCAGGCTGCCTGGGTTGGTCCCTGGCATCTCCCTGGCTACCAGCTGCTACCCCTCTGTGCCTTCAAAAGTGGAGATGGTCACATGGAACGCACTCACAGCTTGTGGACAGGATTAAATGAGTTACACGTGTAAGCAACGTGGTGCCTGGCAGGTAGTGAGAGCTCAGCAATGTTATCAACCTGTGAAAGGTGGGGGGAGAATTTTCGAATTATCTTGCTGTCCACGTGAGGCCTTGGTGGAACCTTACTCTCAGTGAATTACAGGGGCCACGCCCTTGCCAAGGACTTGGCTCCTGTTTTTCCACCTGGAACTCACATAATCATCATCTGACCTCTCTTTCCTTCGACCTGTCTTCCCTTTCCTTCCCAGCCACTGTGAATTTGCAGCCATCCACCCCAGAGGCCTGCATGCCTGCCTCGAGTAATGCTGCCTGCATGGATGACAAGCATGAGCTCTCAGGGGGCCACAAGATCACAGTTTCTTGGCCCCCAGGGCAGCAGCTGCCCTCCAGTGACAACCTTAAGAACTCAGAAAAGGAGAGTGGGAACAGAGAGGTGAGAAGACAATTGGTCCCATAACCTACTGCAGCTGCTATTTAGAGTTAGTGCTCACCAGGCCTCCCTTCTGGCTTTAAGCAGTGATTCCCAGACTGATGATAAGAGTCCTGGGCTGTCTGCCGTCCAGCCCACTTCCTGAGGTCCGCTTTATCACACCATCCCTCAGATAAGGAGCTGGGCCCTGAGAGAAGCCCAGCAGAGATCTCTGATGCTCTCCTCCCATGCCTGGCTTTCCTGAAGGTAATCTCTTGCTGTCCAGAGCCCCATTCAGTCTTGGTTAACTCTTCCAGGGAACTGTGCCTAAGGGGTGCTGCTCCTTGCTTCCCCAGCCAGGCTTCCTCCTTTAATCCTCCTCCCCCTGGCTCCCCTCATTTGGGCACCCTTGAAAAAAAAACGCCTCCCTAACATGGCTTTGTTTACAAATTCTACTGTGCTCTCCCTCCCCTCTCCCCAAATGTAAGCCTTGCCCAATCCCTACTTCCTGCAGGTGACTTTGTGAAATCAGCTTTGAAGAAAGGCACAGGACAGTGGAGAGCCCTAATAGGTGTCATCAAAGCCTTGTAAAGGCAGAATGTTAACTGCAACTTACAGAGAGGAAATGTGGGTTTCTTTAAGGGGCGGACTTGGAAAGGGTGGTAAATTGAGAATCAAAGGGGACTTAATTGCTAGAAAAAAACTGCAAAGAAAGAGTTGCATTTGATCCCCCACCCTCCCCACCCCTGCCCCAAACTGAGTCAGAACTCATATGCACTGCAGGTAAAGTGCACAGAGGTACAAATACTTCGGAAAACAAAGTTGAAGATGCATATATGCCATGACCTTGCAATTCCACATCTCGGCGTATGTCCTAGATATACGCTCTAGGGCAGTGGTCCCGAACCTTTTCCCCACCAGGGACCGTTTTCATGGAAGACAATTTTTCCATGGACTGGGTAGGGGCGGGGATGGTTTTGGGATGATTGAAATGTGTTACATTTATTGTGCACTTTATTTCTATTATTACATTGTAATATATAATGAAATAATACAACTCACCATGGTTGGGGACTCCTGCTCTAGAGAAACTCTTGCTCCTATGCTCAGGAGACATTTATAACTAAGTTCACAGAAGCATTGTTGGTATTATTAAGGAGGGAGGGAAGAAAACAAGAAATGACCCAAATGTATGTCATCAGGATGTGTGGAATACCACACAGTACTGAAAATGAACCATCTACAGCTATAGAAATGGATCTCACAAACATCAAATTGAGCTAAAAATTGTAGCAAAAGGCTACCAACGGTATAACGCCACCTATATAAAGTTCAAAAACTCATTTAAAAACCAGTAAAAAATGGCCGGGCGCGGTGGTTCATGCCTGTAATCCTAGCAGTCTGGGAGGCTGTAGGTGGGTGGATCGTTCCAGGTCAGGAGTTCGAAACCAGCCTGAGCAAGACCCCGACTCTACTATAAATAGAAAGAAATTAATTGGCCAACTAAAATATATAGAAAAAATTAGCCGGGCATGGTGGCGCATGCCTGTAGTCCCAGCTACTCGGGAGGCTGAGGCAGCAGGATTGCTTGAGCCCAGGAGTTTGAGGTTGCTGTGAGATAGGCTGATGCCATGGCATTCACTCTAGCCTGGGCGACAAAGCGAGACTCTGTCTCAAAAAAAAAACACAAAAAACAAAAAAACCCCAAGAGAATAATAAACACAAAATTTAGCATAGTGGTTACTTCTTGGGCCAGAGAAGAACAAACACACAGGGGACATTAATGGTGTTGCTAATGTTCCATTTTTTTAAGCTGGATGTGGGTACACAGACATTTATATACACTTTATGTACTCTCAGTGCATGTGAAATACTTAGTGGTGAACAAATGTCAAAACCTCAGGATGTGTTATGAGGAGGGACAACCAGCCTAGATCCCCTGAGGGCCTTCAAGGGAGCTAAGATACCAGATGAGAGCAGAAGGCCCTGGGGGATCTAGGTGGCCTAGGTGGCTGGTATCTTCCCTCCCTAGGGCTCCTCATCTTACTCTGAAGTTTCCTATCTGCCTGGAGGCCTTCTTTCATAAAGAATGTGACTTTCTCAAGCCACCCAGTGGTATTCACACACATATCACAGGTAGAACCAGGAATCCAGGTGGGTCGTAGGTTGATGCAGATTCACTTTCACACAGTCCTGGTCACCTGCAAGTGCCACCTGCAGTAGTGCTTCATGGTGTGGTATTCTGATAGCCTTGGACAGTCATTTCCCCTCCCTGCCTTTGATATTCCAGTGCAATAAAACTGCTCAACAAGCTTACTGCAGGTGAGAAATAATAACTAAGTGCTTATAAAAGGTAAACAAATGCCCTGGTGCTCACTGCAAGCTAATGTGAACAGAACAGCTTGATAACCTCAGGAGCTATGGAGACAGGAAGGGCATTTGGCAGCCTGTGGGTTTGGGAAAAGATTTGAGGGCATCTCTACTAATCATTAACATTTGAGCTACAATGTACAATGTGAGGTTGAGGTGCTGGCTCAGAATGCAGTGCTGCGGGCTCCAACAATCTTGCAACAGCAGCAGTCTGGAATCATGTTCTGCCCTTGATTTCCTGCTAGATTTACTGGTTTGGGCCAGAAAGCAGTTATATGAGCCACATCACTCTCTCTTTATCTCTCTAACAATTTTAATGTAAAATAAGAGATTGCTTAGAGCCCTTCCAGAACCACACCTTAGAATTGCTCTGAAAATAAGGGCTCTAAGTGCCTGATTTCTTAAAGTTCTTACAAGGCCTAAGAGATGTTGGCTGTTGATATAATATAGCTGCTGAGTCATGGGGCTGGGGATATTGGTCTTAATTAGCCAAAAAAGTCAGTGTATTGCTCATAATCACAAATTCTGCTTGCAAAATTCATGTAATTTCTCAATGAAACATTTTACAATCCCCTTGTTGCCTTTTGGCTAAATTTAATCCTAAAGTTCTTACTGCTTACTCGATGGAAAGCAACCATCATGGTCTTAATAGGCCTTCACCTTTATCCAATACCATGGAATGAATCCTAAAAGTCAGTAACAACCAACATACAAATTCTAGGGGTTAAAGAAGAAAAGCAGTTCTCACAGCCGACCAGAAGAAGTAGCAATTAAATTCCAGCACCTATTTCAATCTCTCTCTGCAGGACAGTGAGGAAAATATGGAGATAACATTGTTTTAGCTCTCACACTCACAGACCAGGGGAGTGCTGAAAAAGTACAAAAATAACTATCACAGAAAGTGATAGCGAACATCTCAGCCCTCCCTTGCAGTGGAGAGGGTGTGCTGCAGAGCTGATTTTCTAATGGCTGCCAGTTCTTTCTGGATCAGAAAGATAAAAGTCACTCCACCAGCTCCTTCCTGGTTTTCATTCGCCAGACCACAGTGGAATATTACCGGTCTCTTTAACTTCGAGAAATCCCCCGCGTCTATGTGAAATTCCAGTCCCCAGATCATTAATGGATGGTAGGTTCGATCTAGTCCCCTAGATGGGAAAGGGGGCGGGGAGAGATACGAAGTCCCCTTGCAGGACGCAACATGGACGGGAGCTAGAGGATGAATTAACACTGGGGAGCCTGTGGGCACGTGCCTGGTACGCAGGAAGCGCTCAAAAAGTATTATGTAAAATTAGAGCAAAGTGAACCTTCTTTTTGACTACCTGCGTCTGGTACTCGCGTACGGCCGCGGTAGCAAGGACAAAGGGACGGGGTCACCTTGGCGGGTGGCACGCAGGCGCCCAGGCGCAGTGCGCAGGCGCGGGGGGCGCACGTGGCCCCCGGCAGCCCCCCGCGCCCCCACCCGGGACTACCGCCTGAGCGCGCGGCCTGTCAACGTCCAGACGCCGACGGGTCTCGCGGTGGGACAGGGGACTGGAGAGACGGGTAGAGGGGCGGGCCGCGAAGGTCGTCGCCAAGGTCGTGGGCTGGACGTGCTGCGCCGGAGCGACGCTAAGTGCGTGCGGGACTCGCAGTACGTGACAGAGCCCCGGGCCCTCATGCCCGCCGCCGCATCCCCGCCCCTCGCCCGGCGCTCCGGCTCCACAGACCCCAGCTCGTCCCGGGGGTCCCAGTGCCGTCCTGGGGCTCGCGTGTACTCCAACATAGCCGCCAGCGAGTGGGGGCCCCACAGGCCCTCTACCCCACGTCCCGGGTAGTCGCCCCGCTTTCCCGGCAGCCGTGGCTGCCGCAGTCCCGCCCCTTTCCAGGAGGTGAAGGCCGGAGTGACGGCGCCCCGGGCCAATGGCGAGGCTATGCTGAGGGGGCGTGCCCCGGAGGAGGTGGGGGCAGGTGGGTGTGGTCTCCCCGAGCTGGGCAGGAAGTCTGGGCGGGCAGCGCTGGGCGGAGCTGGGGGGACTTGGGGCGACAGACCTCGCCGGCATAACACTCACCTCCGTGTCTGCAGCACTCTCCGCTTCTGTCCTGGGCAACGAGAGCCGGCGGCCAGGTGAGGGCGCCGGGAAGTGCCGCCGAGCAAACGTCGGGTAGGCGGCGCGGAGGCTCTCCGGGCTGGCGGGGCCCCTTCCCCTCAGGGAGCCCGCGAGCCCGCGGGTTCAGGTTGGAGGGGTCGCCGGGCACGTGCGAGCCGCCCTCCCCCGGCGGGGGCCGGCGCCTCCTGCACGCCCCGGGGTTGCGGGCGCGGCGCCGGGCGCACCTGTGGGGCGCCGGATTTCTTTGGGGGTGGGGGCTGGGAAGATGCAGATCAACATGAGATTACGGAGTTACGGGCCGGATAACTGTCCTCGGAAGGTCAGGGGCAGCACACGCGGGCCGTTAGGCAGTGGGAGCTGGGAGTGGAAGGTGCTTCTCCATCAGTAGCCAAGTAGAAGGTTACTTGCAGATTGAACCCCCGGTGGTCATTGGAGCCAGGCCCTTCCTAAAATGGAGGAAGGGGACCGGGAGAGAGATGCCGAGAGGCTGCAGTCCCCTCCCCCACCAGCGGCCCCGCGTGCACTCATGGCTCGTGGCCTGCAGTTGTTCGTCTGGGTGTCCAGCCTATTGCTGCTCCGGAATAAGCAGTGACTAATATGACTTCGAGAAGGTGCTTACTTGAGCAAACTGCAGCAGAGCCGTTGGATAACCGGGCGACCTCGCCCAAGTTAGGCAATAGCTGCTCCCAGCTCCCCGGCTGGCCACCAACAGCCGGGCCCTAATCTGACTTAGAACGTATTTTAAGAAACTTCCTGTTGGTAGTTTCCTCTGAGATGTGTTCTTTCCCCTGGGCGGTGTGGTCCATTGCTTCACTTGCCTTTTGAGCCCACCTAGGCCCTGACCCCTCGGTCCACTTAATCTGCCCCTGGGGCGGGGTTCAATCGCAGCAGTTACAAGCAGTGAAGACTGACAATCATGCCAACCCTCCTCCCAGTCTGTGCTCCCTGAGCGTTTATGACATTGGAGAGTAGTTTTTCAGTCCACTTCAAAGATAAGCTATATTTTATTTTCCACGTCATGAATGAAACCAAAAATGCTGAGGTATTGTAATAAAATTGTGTTTAAAAGTGCATGTGAAATCCACATAGTAAATCACAGTCGTAGCCTGGCAATGGAGCAGAGGGAAAATTGGAAATGGCCTGAGGGAACTTTTTGGGGTGATGAGAATCTTGTGCAAATATATAATTTTCCAAAATTTAAGATTAACAAAGATGTTAAAAACTAAAAAGTAATTTAAACAAGTTTGTCCTTTGGAACATAGATAAGAACTTGATACCTTTTTCTTGGCTAACGAATTAAACTCCATTGTTACATAGACAGCAAAACCACAGAAGTGATTTCAGTATCTAATTTTGAAACTTAAAAGTACACCGTTTGCTGCATCAGAACATTCTAGAGAAGATGTTGGAGACAAGCCCAGATAGATAATGGCTTCTGAACACTAATTCAATTCCTCGCATCTACTTCAGTTCTATAAGTTGTTCAGTTAATTTCTTCTTTGGAGAGCCCCAAGGGAAAAGAGCAAGAAACGGATTTTCTTTGAGGACTTGCCATTTGCTCTTTGTTGCTGCAATTTTTTAAAGGTGTTTTCGAAGGAAGCTTCTTCATTTAAAGTATCCTTGTGTTCAAAGACTCTTTCCTCTATTTACAAATCACAACATTTCATAAATAGGTTTTTTTAAATGAAGTAAAATGCCCTTGGAAAGAAATACTAATTAGATGTCATTATTGATGTGTCCTATCTTGTTCATGACCCAAATACTGTGAAATTTGAAAGGCCCAGAAAGTGGCAGCAAAAATCACAACACACATACCAAGGAGCTAATTATTCCTGACTCCAAACTCCAAATTTCTAACTGATTATCTAATATCAACCAATTGAACATGTTACTGTCACCTCAAATTTAATTTGATGAATTATATCCCAAACTTTTAATTCACTAGTGTACTATAAGCCAGATTTTTCTCCTGGTCCTCCCACCCCCTTCTGGATAATTCTTCTTGTGACCTTCATGTCCATTTGTTCTTGGTTCCTTTCCATTCCTGTGCCAGCCCTCATTGTTAACTAGTGACAACAACCAGTTTTAGACTTCTCCCTCCTGAACCATTCTGTGTGCATCAACATATTAATCTTTCTATTATAGTTGGATTTGACTTATCTCTGGCACACACATTTTTAGCCTTTTTTGCTTATAGGACAAGAAATCAACTGCTGGGATTTAAGGCCTTCCAGAGCTGGGCTCAATGTACGTTTTTAGGAGAACTCCCACTGCTTTCTAGCAGGCTTTTTTCAAACTCCACTGTAACCAACTTTCCTATATCCAGTATTTAGTCCAGTGCAGATTCTTTCTAGTCCAGGAACCCTAAGAAGTGATCCCTTGCATGAATGAGCAAATGCTGCATGGTGGTTTATAGAAAACATGAACTGTGTGTTTCCCCACAGAGATTCACCATGTCTATCCTCAAGATCAACGCCAGAGAGATCTTTGACTCTCGTGGGAATCCCACTGTTGAGGTTGATCTCTTCACCTCAAAAGGTATGTGCCACCTCAGTTTCCATAGTGCCTTCTACCACACTTCATTTAAAAATTTTTATGATGAAGCTTTAGGCAAGAAAAAGTCTGTTAACAGCTTTTCTCTTGTCTGCACATGCAAGTAGGTTGCGATTCCTCACTGAGGGGTTGAGGGATCATAGGTCATGGAGTCCTTGTCTTGCTGCTTTTTGGTATTTAAAACAGACCCCAAGTTGACTCCTAGGTCATTGAGGTAAGGAAGTAAGGCCAGACCTTGTCCCTAAAAGGACCCATCATTAGTTGCTGGCTAACAGCTTGCTGTGACTAAATAAGCAGATATGGTGTGATAGGATGGTCATTCTCTCTTGATAAGGAAAGGTTAGGGGAGTGCCTGCAAGTGTATATATAGCGCTCATCTGTATCCAGAAATCACTCTTAAACCAAGGATCAGGGACAGTTTTTACTTTTGGCCATTGAATCAGTCCAGAGCTCTTACTTTTACTTGGCTTAAAGTCCCCATAGGAGGAGTTTTCTCATATAAAAACACAATAGAATGGGGACTCTTAAAAACTCCCTGCTTTTTTTTTTTCTTACTTTAAGAAGAAAATCCAGTGCCTCAGTAGCCCTGTGTTACCTCCAACAATGACTCTGCTATCTTATTTTATAAATGGCCGTAGTGGGTGAGGTTGGAGAAGGAGATTCGGGCAGGAGCATCACTCAGCCAGGCTGAGCACATGGCGCTGCCACTCAGAGCTGAGTCACTGTGAGTCACAGGCCTAGCAATGGATAGAACCCCACCCTTCCTCTTACCCCGTCCCGTCCCCCTCAGCCAAAGAAGGGTCCTCAAGGCTCAACTTCATTGAGCAGAGACTACCTGTGTTCTGCCTTCAGTTATTTGCTGTGTGGGAGCCACTCTGAGTGGGGTTTTTTCTGAACACGTGCTTTGTGGTAAAAGCCAGGGGATCTCACAGGATGCCGAGAATGTCGTTCCTCAAATGAGATTGGCTTGCTTAGTCAACAGGTGGAAATTTCCGCTCAGAAATTAATGAACTTGAAACAACTATAAAAGATCCCAAATGCTATAAGATTGATGGGGCGGGGGGGCATTTTCTTTTACACATTTTTAAATGATTAAAATTAAAATATTTTGAAATTGAAATAAATGGAACTTATTTTTCTTGTGTGTCTTAATTAATGCTTTTCAGTGAACACGAAATGGTGGGTTTGTTTAGAGCCTTTCATCTCTCTCTCTCTTTAGAGCAGTTTTAGTTCACAGCAAAAACCGAGCAGAAAGTCCAGAGTTCCACGGGCCTGCCACCCCCACATAGACACAGCCTCCCCCACTATCCACGTCCTGCACCAGAGTGACGGACCTACGCGGCCTGTCGTCATCACCCAAAGTCCATAGACTTTGAGCCTCTTGTTTTCATCTCTTCACCTAATCCAGTGCAGGATGGATATGTAGGAAGCTGGGTTGTGTTTTAGGAAGAATGTGTGTCCTCATCACACATGCGTTGCAAGTGTAGCATGGGACACTGGCCGATCATTTGCTGCAAATACTTGGTTGGTCTTTTTTTCTTGGTTCATTTGCCTTCACACACCCACCAGTTCTTCACACTCCTCAGATGGGGAAATTCCTTCCACCTTTGAGAGGCTGCCTACACTTCCTGCTCCCCTAAACCTCTGCCCCATGTCGCCAGATATCTGTAGCACTTTTCTTGACACTGTCCTTGTGCCCTCTAAGATTTGCCATTTTTATGGTTCATAGAATAGGTTTAGCCAGATGGCTAGTTTCTGTATCTGCAAGATTGCCTGATTCATTGTTTATGTTATTAAACTCTATACCTTTTATTGGCTTTATTTTTTCCCCAGTCCATCCTGTTTTCCCATTTCCTACTGGGCAGAAAAAAACTCAAAATAGTTATTTATCACTGTCCATATTGAAACAGATGCGCTACAGAGATTTCCTGTTGAGCTGATTGACATTCCATTTTTACTTTATAACTTCAGTGTAGCTACCAGAACATCTTAAGTCCTCTGCATGGCTTGTATTATACCCCGCTGGACAGTGCTGCAGAGGGTGGTCCCTAGACCAGCTGCCAAGCGCCATCTACAAGCTCCTTAGACTCCGACTCTCGGATCTCCCCTATCAGAGTCTGCTTTTTTCTTTGTTTGTTTGTTTGTTTGTTTGTTTGTTTGAGACAGTCTCACTCTCTTGCCCCGGCTAGAATGCATTGGTGTCATCATAGCTCAAACTCCTGGGCTCAAACAATCCTGCCTCAGCCTGCTGAGTAACTGGGACTATAGGCACACACCACCACACCTGGCTAATTTTTCTGTTTTTTTGAGGAGATGGGATCTCACTCTTTCTCAGGCTGTTCTTGAACTCCTGAGCTCAAGTGATCCTCCCACCTCAGCCTCCCAAAGTGCTAGGATTACAGGCATCAGCCACCATGCCCAGCCAGAATCTGCATTTTATTTATTTATTTTTGAGACAAAGTCTCACTGCATTACCCGAGCTAGAGTGCTGTGGTGTCAGCCTAGCTCACAGCAACCTCAAACTCCTGGGGTCAAGCAATCCTTCTGCCTCAGCCTCCTGTGTAGCTGGGACTACAGGCATGCGCCACCATGCCCAGCTAATTTATATATATATATGTTTTTTAGTTGTCCAGCTAATTTTCTATTTTAGTAGAGATGGAATCTCACTCTTACTTAAGCTGGTCTTGAACTCCTGAGCTCAACTGATCTCCCTCCTGGGCCTCCCAGAGTCCTAGGATTAAGGTGAGAGCCACCAGGCCCAGCCCCAGAATCTACATTTTAACAAGATTCCCAGGTAGTATGTGTGCACATTAAAGTATGAGAAGCTCCACTGTAGACCATTTTATACTGGAGAAATCCATCAGCTTTGCAATAGAGTCTGCATTGCAGGATCATAAAAAACGTGATAGGCACGAAGCATAGAGGAGACAGTGTGAGTCATCTAGTTGGTAGGAGGAAGAAACAGTGTTCTCTGATGACAGATGCCATTCGTGAGTGGGAGGAACTTAGACTTGTGCAGTAATTGAATTGCTGTTATTTTTTTTCCCCTTCATCCAGGTCTCTTCAGAGCTGCTGTGCCAAGTGGTGCCTCAACTGGTATCTATGAGGCCCTAGAGCTCCGGGACAATGACAAGACTCGCTATTTGGGGAAGGGTAAGACCTGGAGCCCATAGCCACAGCCTCCCCACCTCTAGCCTGCTCCTGGCCCTTCCCAGACCCCTCCTACTCTGGGCGGGGCTTGCGTTTGCGGGTGGTAAGCCCAACTTAACTCACTGCTTAAAGGAGGAGCAGTGTTGGGAAAGTTGGCGTGTTGATTCCAGGGTTCCTAAGCCTGTAACCTTGGGGTGAAGAGTTTCAATGCTTGTTTTGCCTGCAGTTTGTCTCTAGTCTATGTAGTACTCCTTGGTTAGGGCAGGGAGCCCATGGGGAGGAGAACCTGTTAACTCACACTAAAGCAAAGCATGCCCTTCTCTCAGAAAGGCTCTGTGGGCCTTCCAGGCCACCTGCCTCTTCAAGGACAAGAAAGTATCTAAGGAAAGTCTAACTAAGAGCTGACCATTAATGATGACCTACAGATGAGTCATTGTGGTTTGGGACCATTTTTTCTTTCTTTCTTTTTTTTTTTTTTGAGACAGAGTCTCACTCTGTTGCCTGGGCTAGAGTGCCGTGGCGTCAGCCTAGCTCACAGCAACCTCCAACTCCTGGGCTCAAGCAATCCTCCTGCCTCAGCCTCCCGAGTAGCTGGGACTACAGGCATGCACCACCATGCCTGGCTAATTTTTTCTGTATATTTTTAGCTGTTCAATTAACTTCTTTTTTTTTGGTAGAAACAGGGTCTTGCTCTTGCTCAGGCTGGTCTCAAACTCCTGAACTCAAACAATCCTCCCACCTCGGCCTCCCAGAGTGCTAGTATTACAGGCGTGAGCCACCATGCCCCGGCCTTGGACCATTTTTTCTGTTGCCTGATTCACAGAAGCTCCCTGGCAAAGCCAGCCCCTGGTTGGCTGTATTAAAATTGACTTGTTAGTGTTGGTGCACCTTTCACCCTTCTATAGGTAGACCCTTTGCGACCAAATTACAGAAAAGCATGTAGCATTCTAATTGGTTTTTTTTTGGGGGGGGTGAGGCAAAAAAATTCAATAGCACCATGGTTTGTGGTCCTCCAAAGGGCCACAGTGCAGTAATAGATGTGTATGTGGTATTAACATTTAGCAGGGAGCAGATAGGGGAAAGGTCTAAAAAGGCTACAGGGGCGGGTGGTAAGGAAACACGGTGGAGAAACACGGAGGTTAGAGTTGCAGTGACGGTGCCGGAGGGAGGCTGTGCCCTCAGTCCCCCGTGGTACCGCAGAGAGGGCTGTCCGCACGTAAGCATGTCACCACTGTTCAGTGGCCTGCGTGGGTACTCGTCTGGAAACGAGCTCTCAGTAAGTCAGCATTTGCGGGCGAATGAGCGCATGGTCCCTGAAGTACTCTTCTCTGCCTTCCTGTTTCCTTGCTTTCTCTCACTTCCGGTCCTTCTTCACCTGTTCTCTTCTGAGTCTCATTTTTCCTTCTTCGTCCGTGTCTACTGGGCAGGCGTCTCCAGACCCGTTAAGTATATTAATGAGTTCCTGGCACCAGCTCTGTGCACTCAGGTAACTCGCTGGGCAGACTCTAGTTTCTGCAGCTGGCGTGTCCAGCGCTTGGTCTTGCAGCTAACCCCCCGGCAGCTGGTTCTGAGTGCGTTGCCCTTTGTGTGGCTCTAACCCCTGGGCTGCTGTGTGAGAGCACTCAGACTGGGCCGGGCAGTTCTGTGATTCGGGGGTGGGGGGGTGGTTAAAGAGGCCCCATGGTCCGTTTCTTGGCGGGCTCTGGGTCAACAGCATCAGTAGTTCTCTCTAGCAATACTGCTCAAGCCTGTTTCTAAAAGTAATGTCAGTAATTTGATGTGATTATTCCTTCTAGGTGTCTCAAAGGCTGTTGAGCACATCAATAATACTATTGCGCCTGCCCTGGTTAGCAAGGTAGGACCTGCCTTCTGAAAACTCACGGGTATTAATGCCATCAGAGCGTCTCCCAGGCCCAGGGGCATTCCTGTTTACGGAAGAGCTTATTCTGAGAGCTGCTGAAACCAGCCGGATTCCCTGTCTTGCATGAGAACAGTCCATGCATGTCGTAACTCTAACATAGCCCGCTGCCCGTGTGTGTCCACTGCTGATAGCACATGGAATTGGATCAAAGGAATGAGGACTTTCTCAGAGCCATGTTGTTGGGTGTTTTTTTTTCTCCTGCAACTATCTTGACCTTTCGGAAATTGAGATCCAGAGTTTAAGAGCGGCTCTCAGGGGTGTTGGAGGTAGTGTCTGTGTTGACTAATTTCTCATGAACTTTGGAATTATTTACTATATTTCTACTGACTTTGCTTTTAACAGTAGAATTCCTGTTAAATAAAATCCTACTTGAAACCTCAATGTAGAACAGGTAAAAGTAGAGCTGCTGTAGGTAAAACAGGGCTGAGGCCCCAGCAACCCAAGTAGCTCAGCAGGGTTTTGTCTCATTTTCCTCCTGGTGGCCCACCCTTCCCTATGTGATTCCAGTGGAGCTCCCTGGATGGGAACAGTTTAAAGACCCCTGTCTAGAGGAGCTTGCCAAGCCCAGCCTCAGCCTCCTTGTCTAGTCCCTCCCCTTCTTGAATTTCTCCCGTATCTGATGGAAAATGAGATGATTTTTGTTTTCTCTGTCCCCAACTTGCTTTTTGGGGGTAGAGGATGAGATCTCATGTTTGCCAGGCTGGCCTCAAACTCCTGAACTTAAGAGATCCTCCCACCTCAGCCTCCTGAGTAGCCAAGATGCAGGCCTGCACGCCACTGTGCCTAGCCCCAACTTGCTGATTTTTGGCCTGGCTTTTGGGGCCCTCTGTAATTGCTCCCAACCCAAGTGGTCCCCAGTGGAAGTTTCTCATTGCTGCTCTGCCTGCACACGCCCTGTGTGCCAGTCTCCTGGGAACCTCCACACACACCTTATTCTTCATCCCTTACGCAGCATGACTGCGTCCCATGACGCAGCATGAGGGATGCCCCCTCATTGAGCAGGGCATCCCTTGACGTTTGTTTTCCCGTGGGGGAAGCATACTTCACTGTTGGTGCGGATGGACCTCTGAACCTGTCTACCGGGGTGACTGCTTGCTTTTTCTAGGGATGCCTTGTCGAAAACCACAGAAGACACCAATTTGTTAACATGGCATGATGGGGTTATAGATGAAATTCTTGGCATGTTTTAGTTTTTATATAAAGAACATGATATATATAGAGCCATACACTGTTATGATTCATTTATGAAGTTTTAAAAGTAATGCTGGTTTTTATTTAAAAATTATTTTGAGCCAGTTCTCAAGACATCAGTTTTATTACTTCATAGTCTCACCGAAAACACTCATTTTGCTCAGTCATCAGATGTTTTGTTAAATGATTTTGGAATCTGGAAACCCTGCCTCCCCGCAGGATGGAGGCTCACCGTCATTCAGGTGGCCGAGAGCGGGCACCAGAGCTTACCTTTGAAGGGAGCTTTGATGTTGGTTTATGGCCCACAAAACTCAACGGTTGTTGGTGGTGACAGCCTGCATGCTCCACAGCATGCACCAGACAGCCGTCTGGTGTGTAATGCGACTTTGGGCGCCCAGCTGGACTCCACTCCCTGTGCTAGTGAGGAAGTGTGTCTCCGAGCCGCCACGTCTGTTACCGTGTGGGTGAGAGGTGCCAGAGACTGGCAGAGCAAGTGAAAGGCAGTTTCGTGCCTCCCCAATGATTTTTCTTTTTTCTCCTTTTTTCTTTTTTCTTTCCTTCCTTTTTTTTTTTAACCTATTAAACAAACGTAGCACACAGAATTGAGTTTGTGCACAGTTCCAAAGTTTTATAGATTGGTGGCAGGAGTGTGAAGGTTATGTAGATAGAGCAGCGCCTGCCCCTTCTGAGCGCTTTTCCTTCCCTCTCCCTTGTAGAAATTGAACGTTGTGGAACAGGAGAAGATTGACAAACTGATGATCGAGATGGACGGAACAGAAAATAAATGTGAGTGGCCCAAGGTGGAATCTTTGATGGGAAAGATCATGGAGTCTCTTGAAGACCTTTTAAAAAACTTCCGGTTTAGTCAAACCAGAAGTCTAAAAAAAAAATAAAATAAAAAAAAGAGAGAGAAAGAGAATTCCGGGAAGGGATCATATAATCCCCTAATGATGCACTAAATGACAATATATGGTCTCTTCCTGTTTCTGGGCTTCCCCTTAAAAAAATCACATTTTTAAAAAAACACGGGAGCATAACCAGGTGATGGCAGCATGTCTACATGGTTACTCAAGAGGTTTGCACTTTAAACCAAGCAGTTTGTGGAATTTGCTAGAGTTCATCAACAAAAGAAGGGGCTCTGACTTAGGGGACAAATGCAAATGGGGCCATGTGGAATGCAGTTTGCATTTCTAGTTTGAACATTGAACATGAGGTATGAAGGGGGAGAGGAGACGGTTCAGAATGCAACTTAAGATGCTACGTGGTACGGTGGCACTGACGGGTAGCAGGCCTGCAGAGGAAAGGTTGGTGAGTAAGAAACACCGTTCTCATTTCTCTCCGTTCTCTTCTGTTCTAGCTAAGTTTGGCGCAAATGCCATTCTAGGGGTATCCCTTGCTGTGTGCAAAGCTGGTGCTGTTGAGAAGGGGGTGCCCCTGTACCGCCACATCGCTGACTTGGCTGGCAACTCCGAAGTCATCCTGCCAGTCCCGGTGAGTGGCTTATTGGAACTTCCTGAGCAAGCAATTGGGGGTGTCAGCTTTCTCTGTGCCTTGATCTCCTACACATGAGACCCCCAGCACAGCTCCCCTGCCCCTCGCTAAGCATGACCTTGAGCAGGTGACTCAGCTTCCCTGCACCCCAGGTTCTTCATTTGTGACAAGGATGGCAGTTGTACTTCCCTTATTAGGCTGCGAGTGTTAATTGACACAGTGGTGAGTGTTTCTCCTGATGAGAAACACTGCAGTTAGCTAAAGAGACCTGGTGAGAGCCAGGTGTGGAGGCAGGCACCTGTGGTTCCAGCTACTTGAGAAACCAAGGTGGGAGGATCGCTTGAGCCCAGGAATCTGAGACTAGCCTGGGCAATACAGCAAGACACCATCTCAAAAAAGAGAGCCCTGGTGAGCCTTTCACAGCTGCCCGTGGCCCCACTCTTGTTCCCTGAGGCCCAAGTCTTGAGCTTATCTGTGAGCCAGGTGACTGGACGCGAGGGGCTTGCTGCTCCGTGGGGCTGTCTGGGCCTGGTGCCATGCTTCTCTGCCCTGCCCCTCCCCAGGCTTTCAACGTCATCAACGGCGGTTCTCACGCGGGCAACAAGCTGGCCATGCAGGAGTTCATGATCCTCCCCGTCGGCGCGGCAAACTTCAGGGAAGCCATGCGCATCGGAGCGGAGGTTTACCACAACCTGAAGAACGTCATCAAGGACAAATACGGGAAAGATGCCACCAATGTGGGGGACGAAGGCGGGTTTGCTCCCAACATCCTGGAGAATAAGGAAGGTAAAGGCGCCAGAGGGGCCCCTGGGCTGTGCCATCTCCCTCCCTCGGGAGGATCTTCCATGCGGCCACCTTGGGATAGGCATCTTTCTACCTTTTGTTCAGAAAAGTGGTCACGTCATTTTAAAGGAGAATAGAGGGAATGTCCTTATTTATTTGATTGCTGAATGCCCTGCTCATTGTCGAACTAGGCAGGTTGGGGTATAGAAAGACAGTTTATTACTCACGATTCCTGCTGACCCTGCGATGGCAAAGGCTTGAAATCCTCTGTGTACGTGAACGTCCTCTTCGTTCAGTTCTGCAACATGATCAATAACTATTTTAGTAAATTCAACCAGGGCAATCATTCAACAGGCTATGTTTTGTTTTGGTTTTGCTTTGAATCCTTAGCTTGGTTAAGTGTGAAAATTCTAGCAAGTACAAAAGTCTTGGGACAAGAATTACTCACTACCAAGTTCTATGTTCTGGAAGGATAAACAATGCTTAAGCATATTTCTGTTGCCTTCAAAGGCAACTAGTAAAAGAAAGAAAATAGTCTGTTCGTTGATCCAGCCATAGGAGATTGCTCATATTTGGCCATTTTTGTTCTATAAAAAATGTCCTTTCCCATGGTTTTGCCCCATAGCTTGAGGATCTTTGGTGTCACAGGAGCCAAGTGCCTGTCTGCTTTATGGGCAGGTCAGCATGGCCGGGTGAGGCAAACCCCGAGTCCGAGCTCTCGTGCACAGCCTGGGAGAGGCTCTTGCTGGCCGGGCTCCCCTTGGATCCCCGCCTCAGCTCTATTTAAAGCCTATTCCTTGGGACAGCTGATCTCAGCTGGTCACTGTAACTGTATCTAGGCCAGCACAGCTGTTCCTGAGCAGTAAATTTGGGAGCATTTCTCAATGGGAAAGACTTTTCCTAGTAGCTACACTGAATTTCCCGACTGGTGATGCACTAAGGGCTCCGACCAATGGTTTCTTGCCCCAGAGGAGAAAAAAGTAACTGATGTCATCAAAACTGATGGTTGGGCCCAAACACCACTTGCTCTTTCTGTTACAGTCCCTGTTGGGCAGCTATTGGAGGGAAATTTTATCTTTACCTGCTTTCCAAACTAATTGCCACCCTCTCTCTTTCCAGCCCTGGAGCTGCTGAAGAACGCGATCGGGAAAGCGGGCTACACCGATAAGGTGGTCATCGGCATGGACGTGGCCGCCTCCGAGTTCTTCCGGGATGGGAAGTATGACCTGGACTTCAAGTCTCCCGATGACCCCAGCAGGTACATCACACCTGACCAGCTGGCCGACCTGTACAAGTCCTTCGTCAGGGACTACCCAGGTGAGTGCTTCTTTCGCAGCTGCGGCAGCTGGCGATGGCTGCCAGGCCGAGGTGGGGGTGTCTGCTGCACACCTCCCCTCGGGACCCGTGCCTGGGCTGCACGCAGCATACACACATGGGACTCATAGAGGTTCCTGGTGTAGCAGAGGAGTCTCAGGAGAGGGTTCTTCAGGTGCCAGCGATGACTGCAAGTCATTCACAGTGCAGTTACTTCTGTCCCCGTTGCAGCAGCTTCACAGAGACCAGGAGTCAAGCCTTGAGAGTCACGGGGGCTGCTTGTTACTGATATGTGTGATGCTCGCTGTGAGCTGGCTCCCTTCTAGGCTCTGGGCGTCCTTTAATGCACACAGCTTAGGGACTGCTACTGCCCTTTTGCAGGAGAGGAAGCTGAGGGACAGAGTGGTTTAATACCCTGCCAAGGGCGTGCAGCAAATGATGGAGCAAGAATTCTGACCAGGAGGCCTGGCTCCCGAGCCTGCATTTTAGCACCACACTAAGTAACCTGGTCAAGGTTGGCCACGACTCTCACTCAGGTCTTCACGCTTCTGAAGCTGCTCCTTTCTTATTCTCAGTGGCACTAATCTCTGACCACCTTAGGCAGGTTAATATTCTCTTTTTAAAAAAATCTGTGGGCCCAGGATTGTGGGCCCCTGTGCCCTGCTGCAGGAGTGGGTCGGTAGGGCAGCGTGTTTCCAGGCTGAGTTGGGAGCTGTTCCTGTCCTGCAGGTGAGAGTGGCAGGAGGGCAGGCGAGCTGAGCTGAGAGGCAGGTGAGGCTCTGGGCGTTGCGGGGCAGCAGATCGGGAGCACCGCCCTGAGGGGCTTGTCTCTCCTTCCTTAGTGGTGTCTATCGAAGATCCCTTTGACCAGGACGACTGGGGGGCTTGGGAGAAGTTCACGGCCAGCGCAGGAATCCAGGTGGTGGGGGACGATCTCACCGTGACCAACCCGAAGCGGATTGCCAAGGCCGTGAGTCAGAAGTCATGCAACTGCCTCCTGCTTAAAGTGAACCAGATCGGCTCTGTGACCGAGTCTCTGCAGGCGTAAGTGTCCTCCCAGGAGAGCGGCTTTCACACTGCTGGGGACTGGGAATCGGAACTGGGGCTCCTTTGTTCTGGTGTTGGGGGGCCCGGCTGACTGAGCTGTGCACACCATTGTGACCGGTTTCATGTTTGAACTCCAGGTGCCTTTAAAGTAAGCGAGCGCACCAAGGGGCTAGGGCGTTGAGCAGTGGTGGCCAAATCCTGACTCCTTTGTGGCCCTAGACGTGTGGCTTAATTTCACACGGAAAGGGCTGTTGAGTGAATGGACGCAGTGAAGGGCTGTCAGACAAGACTAGTCTCTGCCCTCAAGGGGAAACAAACCCAGTGTTTGAGCCATGCCTAGAGGGCTGCAGAGATCCTTGGGAAGGAGTTTAGAGGAAGGTAAGGGTTACCCTCTTGCTCTCCACAAACCCCTAGTTGTTGAGAGCTCTAGCTCCTGTTGGTGGCCCCTCCATCGGTCTCCTGCCAGCACTGAGGAATAATGGCATCGGGTTTATGGTAACAGACGTGGGGTCATGCCATGTGGGTTGTTTCTTGGCTTCCAGGTGCAAGCTGGCCCAGTCCAATGGATGGGGCGTCATGGTGTCTCATCGTTCTGGGGAGACTGAAGACACCTTCATTGCTGACCTGGTGGTGGGGCTCTGCACTGGGCAGGTAAAGGCATGCTTAGAATGGAAGGTTCTCTTTATTTCTCTTCTGACCTCAACTTCCTGGGAAGACCCTGGGGGTGGTGCTCGATAAAGCTGTTGGCGGGGGGTGCTGCGTTTGCCTTCTGTGTACCTGCTACGGTTCATGAGCCTGAATAGGATCTGGTTGTGTGTGCCCTGCCTGTGTTCTTACCCCCACCTTCCTAGGGTCAGAGATCCTTCTGTAGAAAGTCGCTGTGGCATGGTACCCCTCCCCTTGCCCGAAATGCCCATGAAGACTCAGTGTCCACTACAGGCAAATGTGACCTTTCTTTTCTCCTTCTAGATCAAGACTGGTGCACCTTGCCGATCTGAGCGCTTGGCCAAGTACAACCAGCTCCTCAGGTAAAGGGGGTTCCCGATACCATGGGCCTCTGGTTCACCCACTCAGGCGTCTGCACTGCATGTGGGCACCACCCTCCACCAGGAGCACGTGGCTCTGGGGGCATGTACAGAGGGTGCCCAGTGCTGGGGCCTGAGCAGGGTCGGTCAGGGTGGAGCAGTCAGGCATATACCCTAACTTAGGGCACCTGGCAACACCAGCCAGCAGTGGGAGCCTGTTCCGCACAATGCTGCCATCTTCTGGCGGCTCCCTGTTGACAGTTCAACCACAGTGGGGTTTTTTGTTTGTTTGTTTGTTTGTTTGCTTTTTATTCTTTTTTCTTTTTCTCTTTTTTTTCTTTCTTTTTTTTTTTTTTGAGACAGAGTCTTGCTTTGTTGCCCAGGCTAGAGTGAGTGCCGTGGCGTCAGCCTAGCTCACAGCAACCTCAAACTCCTGGTCTCAAGCAATCCTCTGCCTCAGCCTCCCAAGTGGCTGGGACTACAGGCATGCGCCACCATGCCCAGCTAATTTTTTTCTATATATATTAGTTGGCCGATTAATTTCTTTCTATTTATAGTAGAGACGTGGTCTCGCTCTTGCTCAGGCTGGTTTTGAACTCCTGACCTCGAGCAATCCACCCGCCTCGGCCTCCCAGAGTGCTAGGATCACAGGCATGAGCCACCACGCCCGGCCCAACCACAGTGTTTTTTTAGAGTTGTAAGAGCCCCTTAGTGATTATCCTTTTCAGCTCATTTACCCTGGTTTTGTGGATGTGGAGCCAGGACTTAGATGAAGAAAATTGGCAGATGGCTGGGTTTCCACTATTTAGTGTATTGGGTTTTCTGGTTTCCCCCCCTTTCTTGTCTCCCTGTCCTTGGGGAGCCGCTGGGCACAAGGAGTCTTATACTCTCTCTCTCTTTTTTTTGTGTATTTATTTTTTCCTTTTTTTATTTCAGAATGTTATGGGGGTATAAACGTTTTGGTTACATAAATTGCTTTTGTACTATTTGAGTCAAAGTTATAATTGTGCCCGTCACCCAGAAACTGTGCATTGTACTCATTAGGTGTGAATTTACCCATCCCCCCTGTCCCCCACACCTGATTGATTTCCGATGAATATGATTTCCACATGTTCACATAGGTGTTGGTCGATTATGTCTCCCACTTTAGTTACTTTTTTATAGACTTACAGGGAAAAGGAACACCCAGTTCATAAGTTCTCCTATGTTATCCCTTCTTTAAACTTTATCCTTGAAATTTCCAAACCTACATAAAAAAGCAGAGTAAAGACTTTTCACATAAAGACTTTGACATAACCACGCTTCCATTTGGTTGCCCAAGATTAGTTGCGATTCCATGTATCAATACCAAGTCTGTTCACTCACCTCCGATGGTCTGAGTGACCATCTTTTTTACATCAAGATCCAAATAGCACACCCATTTTGTCTTTTAATAAGGTCTCCTTTGTTTTTTCCCCATGCCATTATTTGTTCTTTTGTTTTCCTGGAAAAGCATTACAATTTTTATATTCTAAGAAATAGCAATCGTGGTGTTTGCTACGTTGTCCATGAGAAACACTGAGAGTCAGTGGATAGCACATTGTGGGCTGAACTCGGGGGATGAGGAGAGCTGAATGCTCTTCTATTCCTGGCATCTCAGAGAAGCAGAGATTTAGAGAGTTCAAGAAGTTGAAAAGGAGAGTTCTGGGTTCACAACTCCTCGGGAAGGAGTGGGCTGTGTCTTGGATCACATCCAGGGTGGGAAAACTCACGGCATTGAGATTTGACTTTTCTTTTTCCCTCCCCCTCCCTTTATCTTTGTGCTTTCCCAGAATCGAAGAGGAACTGGGCAGCAAGGCCAAGTTTGCTGGCAGGAGCTTCAGAAACCCCCTGGCCAAGTAAGCTGTGGGCAGGCGCACCCCCAAATCCATCATCGCTTGTCAGCTAATTAGACCCCTCCCCTGATGTCAGCTCGGGCAGCGCAAGGCCCCCCGACCAGTACTTGCAGGGGCCTCTGGTAGTTAGACCCCCTCGCCCGCTGCTGTGGTGTGCTCACTGCTTCCTTAGAACTTCTACAGAAGCCAAGCTTGGCCACCCGGAACCCTGTTGGAAACCCTAGCTCTGTAATAATGTCATTGGCCCAAATCATTGTATTTCACCTCACTTTCCACCAAGTGTCTGGAGCCATGTATACCAGCAATGTAATCTTCGAGGTGGCCACGGGCAAGATCCCTAGTGGTTTTGTGCAAAATAAAAAGCCTCAGTGACCTGTGAGAATACTGTGTGTGTGTCTGTAGAACAATCTCAGTCTGTATTTAGTGTTCATGGGCATGGCAGTAGTGGTAGGCCTTTGAGAACTAGAGGTTTCGTGTCCTGACAAAAAGGGATGAGGGGCCAGGCGCAGTGGCTCATGCCTGTAATCCTAGCACTCTGGGAGGCCGAGGCGGGCGGATTGCTCAAGGTCAGGAGTTCGAAACCAGCCTGAGCAAGAGTGAGACCCCGTCTCTACTATAAATAGAAAGAAATTAATTGGCCAACTAATATATAGAGAAAAAAATGAGCCAGGCATTGTGGCGCATGCCTGTAGTCCCAGCTACTCGGGAGGCTGAGGCAGAAGGATTGCTTGAGCCCAGGAGTTTGAGGTTGCTGTGAGCTAGGCTGATGCCACGGCACTCACTCTACTCTAGCCTGGGCAAAAAAGCAAGACTCTGTCTCAAAAAAAAAACAAAAGGGATGAGGATCTGTTGAGGACATTTGTTTGCATAAGTCCTCGGGAAGGGCAGTTGAGGCAAAAAATGAGAGAGGAGCTGTTTGGTGTCCCTCCAGGGATGTGGGGTCAGCAGTGAGTGTAAGCTGGGAGGCAGAGCGACACTTCAAGATTGGACATCTGTTTGGGAGAAAGTACAGGTGCAGAGCTATTTACAGATTATCTTAAGGATGGCGGCTACGAGGTCACATAACCATGTGATCGTGTAAACCAGAGAGACTCCAGAAAGATGACTGTCCTGGGCAAAGCTACAATGTGGATCTCTATTTCTGGAGCAAGTTGAGTAAAGAAAAATTAAAAGCTAGCTCTCTGTAGGGAGGCAGAAGGGCATCTAGAAGGTCTTGGGACCCCATTTAAATTAAATTCCATTCCTCAGTTTTTCATGCCTTATTTTACATGCTCAGTAGCTAATGGCTATGGTGTCAAATAGTACATATACAAAACTTGAACACAGCGTGTGAGGAGTACATTTACCTAAAAGTGAGAGCTGAAATGCTGTGGTTGTTATCTGTCCCTTGAAGAGGTCTCATATTTTAATAACATTTTACTTTTTTTTTTTTTTTTTTTTGAGACAGAGTCTCACTTCGTTGCCCAGGCTAGAGTGAGTGCTGTGGCGTCAGCCTAGCTCACAGCAACCTCAATCTCCTGGGCTCAAGCGATCCTCCTGCCTCAGCCTCCCGAGTAGCTGGGACTACAGGCATGTGCCACCATGCCCAGCTAATTTTTTTGTATATATATTTTTAGTTGGTCAATTAATTTCTTTCTATTTTTAGTAGAGATGGGGTCTTGCCCTTGCTCAGGCTAGTTTCGAACTCCTGACCTCGAGCAATCCGCCCACGGCCTCCCAGGGTGCTAGGATTACAGGTGTGAGCCACCACGCCCTGGCCAACATTTTACTTCTCTTCCCCTAAAATAACTTGATCAAAAAGGATCAGAGTAGGCCGGGCGTGGCGACTCACGCCTGTAATCCTAGCACTTTGGGAGGCCGAGGCGGGCGGATTGCTCAAGGTCAGGAGTTCAGAACCAGCCTGAGAGAGACCCCGTCTCTACCAAAAATAGAAATAAATTAATTGACCAACTAAAAATATATATATACAAAAAATTAGCCGGGCATGGTGGCGCATGCCTGTAGTCCCAGCTACTCGGGAGGCTGAGGCAGGAGGATCGCTGAGCCCCGGAGACTGAGGTTGCTGTGAGCTAGGCTGACGCCACGGCACTCACTCTAGCCTGGGCAACAAAGTGAGACTCTGTCTCAAAAAAAAAAAAAAAAAGGGATCAGAGTATCTTGAATTTTGTGTTTAACGCTTGGACGCCCTCTTGTGGACGTTCCTGCTCATTGCTTACCTCAATCAGCATTTAATCCAAGAGGGCAGGACCCAGGGGGACTGTGGGGCTTGGGTAAGCAAGCCGGAAATCCATGGGGCCTCCAGTCGGACAGGTCAGTGACGAAGGGCAGGCTGGATCCAGGGGCATGGGCGAAGCTGTCACTTCAAGGGAGCAATTTCTTCTCTCTTGGGGAAACCTCAGCCTTGTTTTTGTTTTTATAAAAGACTTTCGCTGATTCAGTTGGACTGACCCAGAGCATCCAGAATAATCCCTTAAAGTCTACTGATTAGTGGTTTTCATTACAGCTGGTAGATAGCCTCACACGACACTTAGATTAGCAGTTGATTAAATGCCTGGGGACTCTCGGCAAGCTGACACATCACAGCCATCACAGTGCGTCCCTGGTCAGCTTGGCACCCATATACGTTTCCTTGATCTCCAAATGACAATAACAAAGCCAGACTTCCACCTGCCTCGATGCAACTGTCCCCGTACAACCAGAAACACTAGGGCTTAGAGACGGACGTCTATCTGGAAATTGATTCTGAAGGGGGAAGTAACTCCCTGATCCGGGCCTGACAGTCTACACACTGCTTTTCCCAATGTTGAGACAGCAAGTTAGCGCCAGTATTTTTAAGTTTGGTTTAACGTGAGCATTTCCTATCAGAAACAGGCATTTACTTACCACTCTTGAGATTAGATGGCAGGTGTAGGTAGGAGCCCTTTCAGATCTGCGAGACGGGAGAGAAGGATGCTGAACTGGGGCTGGTGGCATTTCCACTGCAAGCTGAGCTGGGTGGCTCGCCACACTGGCCCTGGCACACTGAGGCCCCGGATGAGGAAAGCTGACTGTGACTAAACTTCCTGGCGTTGGCCGACAGACATAAGCCGGGCAGAACTGCAGGCTGCCGGACCTTTTCCTGGGGGCCCTGTCTTAAGCAGATGGGCAACATGAGTGCCAGATTTCCAGAAAACCATTCTCAGTGAAATGTTTAAGGTAGGCCTATTTTTCTTTCCACTAAAAATAGAAAAATTAGCCAGACAACTAAAAACAGAAAAAAATTAGGGTGTGGTGGCTGGTGCCTGTAATCCTAGCTATTCGGGAGGCCAAGGCTGGAGGATCCCTTGAGCCCAGGAGTTTGAGGTTGCTGTGAGCTAGGCTGATGCCATGGCACTATAGCCCGGGCAACAGAGTGAGACTCTGTCTCAAAAATAAAGGTAGGCCTGGGATGTTATAGGAACTATGTGTCTAAAATAGTTTCATTAACACTTATTAGTGCTCTCTGTGCTTGCTTTGTTTTCTGTCCTTTTTTTCAAACTTACTGTTAAATATTTTTTCACAGTCCATGTATTTCTCATCTGTGGTTGTCTAACCTCCAAATTCCTGGACCTCTTGACATCAGAACAAAAATAAATTGAAAACTTGAAGTGGTGATTCTCAAACTTAGCCACATTAGAACCACCTGGGAAGCTTTTGTTTTTCAGAAGCAGGGTCTTGCTATGTTGCCCAGGCTGGTCTTGAACTCCTGACCTCAACCATACCTGCAGCCTCAGCCTCCCAAAGTGCTGGGATTACGGGCGTGAGCCACCACGCCCAGCTGGCATCAGTACTTTTTTAAAGCCTTGAGAGCCACTAGTATGAAAAATAGATGGTCACAGGGCTGGGGATGGCTGGCCAGGCTAGAATGGCCAGCTCCCAAGGAGATGATGAAAAGCAGCCAGGCTTCCCTGGAAAAACCCCACGCCCTAGTTAATGGGTGCAGCTGAGGCAGGAGGGTGGTGGCCACTGAATGCCACCAACCCGGTCCACAGAGCTGTGCCACACGCCTTGGGGAGGGGGCCATCCTAGGAGCCTGCTTCTTGGCAGTGAATTCCATGCTGGGACCTACAGATGCATCCAAGTCAGCTCTCCTGTGAGCGGTGGGTTGCCAACACCCCCAGCCCCATGGCAGCTGCCCCCGTAGCCACAGTTGCAGGTGGCAAGGTGGGACGGGGAAACATGGCGCCTGATTCTGGCTCTTCCACTTAGTGCTTCTGTCTCCCCACCTGTAAAATGGGGCTAATCACACTGTAGTCCTGTCTCCTGGATCGGTACAAATGATGAGCTCTGTAATTACCACGTCAGCTTAGGCTCCCACTCAGAATAAATGATTGCACCGAACACCCGGCACTGACGCGTAAATAAGAAGGGGTGCAGCACGTGGGGAAAGGGAGGGGCGTCTCTAGATACTGCAAGCACGAGGGCTCTTGTTAAGGTGCAGATTGAAGCCCGGTACAGTGGGTGGCACCTGTAGCCCCAGCTATTCAGGAGGCTTGCACCTGGCCAAAAAAAATTTTTTTTAAATGCAGACTGACTCAGTGAGTCCCGGTACTTCTCCTTGGGCTTCTGTGAGCTTTCTTCTCCCAACTCTCCCTTTTCTGTCTTAGTCCACTTATTGAGCTGTCCACCTTCAGTGCGTGGTTTGCTGCGTTTAACAAACACACCTGAGCGAGCAGCACTCCTGACCGCGTTTCCAGCACTCCCCGGTGTTCTTGGGCCCTTCCCAGTCAGTCCCCGCCCCAGCCCTGGCCCCAGGCTGCCTACAGTGGTTTTTTAAAAAAATTCTTCTTAGTTGCTAATATATAAAAAAAATGGATTTCATGTAAAAATTCCAATTTCTGGGTCTGCGTTCCTACATTCCCAGGAAGGGACAGTTGGTCACTCGCTTATGGCCACTGCGGTCCCACCTGCCCGCTTCTCTTACACACCTGCCCAGCCCTCAAGTCTATACCCTGGTCCACGGTCTCTTCTGCAGGCTGTCTTCCCAGTTCTTTCCTTTTCTGTAAAAATCCTCCATCCTCACGGATTTATGAGTTCAGGTCCTTCTCTGCCGCTGACAGTCGATCTCCCCAGGCCTCAAAGGTGGCAAGGACGCCCCTGACACAACCTTGAACTCCTCAGCTCACCTTGACCCAGAACCGGCTGGGGGCAGGGAGAGACACCACCTTCATGGCAGGCAGCGGGAGGCAGCCTGGCCAGTGGGGCTCCAGCCTCCTGCGGGTCTTAGCAGGGCCTTGGCGGTAGGGCTTGGGTGATCTGGCTGCTGTCCCCAGACCAGGCATGACAGCAGACTCATTTGCATATGTGACCTAAGACAGTAATTAAACCCAGGTGCCCCAGGGGTGAGAAGCAAGCACGTTAATTCAGGAGCAATTAAAAACCCTCCATTGTCACCCACACACAGCCACCACTTCTGAGACTGGCCCTAGATGGTGACAGCCACCTTCAGGCTCCCTCTTTTGGCCCCTGACTGCCGCCAAGACCACACTTTTCTTTCTTTTTCTTTTTCGAGTTACAGTCTTACCCTGTTGCCAGGGCTAGAGTGCCGTGGCCTCAGCCTCGCTCACAGCAACCTCAAACTCCTGGGCTGAAGCGATCCTCTTGCCTCAGCCTCCCGAGTAGCTGAGACTACAGGCAGGCACCACCATACCCGGCTAATTTTTTCTATATATTTTTAGTTGGCCAATTAATTTCTTTCTATTTTTAGTAGAGACGGGGTCTCGCTCTTGCTCAGGCTGGTTTCGAACTCCTGACCTCAAGCGATCCGCCCGCCTCGGCCTCCCAGAGTGCTAGGATTACAGGCGTGAGCCACTGCGCCTGGCCTGTGTTTCTGTCTTAATTGTGGTAAAATACAGAAAAAATTTACAATTTTAACCATTTTTAAGTGTACAATTCAGTGGCGTTAAGTACATACAAAATGTTGCCTAACCATCACCATTATCTATTTCCAGAACTTTTCCACTATCCCAAACAGAAACTGTATACCTATTCGGCAATAAATCCCCCATTCTCTTCTCCCCCAACCCCTGGAAAACTTTATTCTATTTATTGTCTGTAGGAATTCGCCTATTCTAGGTATTTCATACAAGGGGAATCATACAGTGTTTGTTCTTTTTTGGTCTGGCTCATTTCACTTAGCATGTTTTCAAGGTTCATCCATGTTGTAGCATATGTCAGAATTTCACTCTTTTTGTAAGCCGAGTAATATCCCATTGTACGGCCAGACCACATTTGTCACCCATTCACCCAAGTAAGGACACTGGAGTTGTTCCACCTTCTGACTGTGGTGGATAGTGCTGCTATGAGCATGGCTTTGTCAAGTATCTGCTTTCCTTCCTTTGGGTATATACCTGTGAGCAGAATTGCTGGCTCTTGCGGTGATTCTGCCACTTTTGAGGAACCTGCAACTGCTTTCCACGGCAGCCGCACCCTTTTACATTCCCACCTGTAGCATAGGGAGTTCTGATCTTTCCACAGTCTCATTACTTTCCATTTTTATGTTATTTATTTATTTATTTTTTGAGACAGAGTCTCGCTTTGTTGCCCAGGCTAGAGTGAGTGCCATGGCATCAGCCTAGCTCGCAGCAACCTCAAACTCTTGGGCTCAAGCGATCCTTCTGCCTCAGCCTCCTGAGTAGCTGGGACTACAGGCATGGGCCACCATGCCCGGCTAATTTTTTCTCTATATATTAGTTGGCCAATTAATTTCTTTCTATTTATAGTAGAGAGGGGGTCTCGCTCTTGCTCAGGCTGGTTTCGAACTCCTGACCTTGAGCAATCCACCTGCCTCAGCCTCCCAGAGTGGTAGGATTACAGGTGTGAGCCACCACGCCTGGCCTACTTTCCATTTTTATGGCCATTGTTGTAGGTGTAAAGTGGTATCTTGACCTTGAAAGGAGCCCTGGAGCTGTTTGGGTCTGACCCTGGCCTACTCTGCCAAGCCGGCTGTGTCTGCGGGTTAGTGTGTTCCCAGACTGTCAGGATGCCTGCGCTTTGATGCTTTGAAAAACACTTTCAAGGCAGGGGCTGCTGCCATCTCCCCAAAATGCACATGTACACACAGACGCCCCTGCTCAGGCCTGCCCCCGACTGACCCCTGATGGCCTCGTTCTTCTTTTTTTTTTTTTTTTTGAGACAGAGTCTCACTTTGTTGTCCAGGCTAGAGTGAGTGCCGTGGCGTCAGCCTAGCTCACAGCAACCTCAAACTCCTGGGCTCGAGTGATCCTTCTGCCTCAGCCTCCCGAGTAGCTGGGACTACAGGCATGTGCCACTATGCCCGGCTAATTTTTTATATATATATATATATCAGTTGGCCAATTAATTTCTTTCTGTTTTTATAGTAGAGACGGGGTCTCGCTCTTGCTCAGGCTGGTTTTGAACTCCTGACCTTGAGCAATCCGCCCGCCTCGGCCTCCCAAGAGCTAGGATTACAGGCGTGAGCCACAGCGCCCGGCCTGGCCTCGTTCTTCTGCAAGGCGCTTAGCATCACCTGAAATGTTGTGCATCTGCTTGTTATTTGTTCTTCCTTCATTACACGGGAAGCCCCACGAGACTGCATTTTGCTCACTGCCTGGGATCCTGGGCGGAGAATCGGGCCTAGCACGTGGCTGGTGCCCCCGGCGTGAATGACCAAGCGCACGAGCCCCACTGTGGGCATCGGTGGGCCTTATGTGCCACACACAGGCCCACGGCAACCTCTGCCCGGAGGACCTGGGAGTTCTGAGGTTTTGGTGCTCAAGATGAAAAGGAGAGAGAGTTGTTCTCTAAAAAAAACTGCAATGATCTTTTAAAAAAAAAACCATGATTGCAGTGCAAAGGCTGAGCTCACATGGTGAACTAAACGAGAGGGCAGCCCAGAGAGTGGGGCCGACCAGGCCTCAAGACATTTCTAGCAGATGGGATCATGAGGTCACGAGGACAGGAAGTGCCTTGGACCCGGGAGGCTGCAGTCCCTTCATGGATGCTGCAGTCCTGGGCTCCTCTGCCTGCCTGCCGGGGGCTACTAGGACCTCAGGGGGCAGTGACAGCCCTCCCAGCCCAGAGAGTTTGCCCAGCAAAAACAAGGGTAAGGCCCGGCGCGGTGGCTCACGCATGTAATCCTAACACTCTGGGAGGCCGAGGCGGGAGGATTGCTCGAGGTCAGGAGTTCGAAACCAGCCTGAGCAAGAGCGAGACCACGTCTCTACTATAAGTAGAAAGAAATTAATCGGCCAACTAATATATACAGAAAAAATCAGCCGGGCATGGTGGCGCATGCCTGTAGTCCCAGCTACTCAAGAGGCTGAGGCAGCAGGATCGCTTGAGCCCAGGAGTTTGAGGTTGCTGTGAGCTAGGCTGACGCCACGGCACTCACTCTAGCCTGGGCAACAAAGTGAGACTTTGTTTCAAAAAAAAAAAGAACAACGGTAAGTCCAGCGAAGTGATCATAGGTACTTTCGGAGAGACCCTCTTTCTGACAAGAACAAGAGGCACTTCCATGTTCTTGCATCAAAAGGGCCACCCTTGGCTATCCACTCCACATGCCTCATTGCTCCCTCTGATGGCTTCTTTTAATTGAGATAACATTCACATTACATAAAATTTACCATTTTAAACATTTCTTTGAAGGTCTCACAAGATGTGAACCTTTTAACCATTTTAAAATGTGCAACTTTGGCTGGATGCAGTGGCTCCTGCCTAGAATCTCAGCTACTTGGAGAGGCTGGGGCAGGAGTTTCGCTTGAGGCCAGGAGTTCCAGACCAGCCTGGGCAACATAGCAGGACCCCTGTCTCTAAAATATAACATAAAAATTGGCTGGGCATGGTGCCCCATGCCTGTAGTCCTAGCTAGTTGGGAGGCTGAGGCGGGATGCTCGAGCCCAGGAATTGGAGGCTGCACTGAGCTATATGATCAAGCCGCTGCACTCCAGCCTGGGTGACAGAGTGAGACCTCATTTCAAAAAAAAAAAAAAAAAAAGAATAAAATGTACAACGTGCAAATCGGATCAGAACAATAGACTGTATTTCTTCGCAGCTGGCTTCTTTCACTTAGTTTAATATGTTCAAGGGCCAGCTATGCTGTAGCATGTACAAACGTTTCATTTCCTCTTTATGGCTGAATCATATTCTACTTTATGGATATACCACATTCTGCTTATCTGTGCATCTGTTGATGGACATTGGGTTGTTTTTATTTTGGGATTATTACAAATAATGCTACTATGTACATTCTTGTACAAGTTTTTGTGTGAACGTTTGTTTTCAATATTTTTGGGTATAGACCCAGAAGTAGAATGCCTGGGTCATGTGGTAACTTTATTTATTTATTTATTTTTGAGACACAGTCTCGCTTTGTTGCCCAGGCTAGAGTGAGTGCCGTGGCGTCAGCCTAGCTCACAGCAACCTCAAACTCCTGGCTCAAGCGATCCTCCTGCCTCAGCCTCCCGAGTAGCTGGGACTACAGGCACGAGCCACCATGCCCGGCTAATTTTTTGTATATATTAGTTGGCCAATTAATTTCTTTCCATTTATAGTAGAGACGGGGTCTCGCTCTTGCTCAGGCTGGTTTCAAACTCCTGACCTCGAGCAATCCGCCCGCCTCGGCCTCCCAGAGAGCTAGGATTACAGGCGCCCGGCCATCATGTGGTAACTTTATGTATAACGATTTGAGGACTAGCCTAACTCTTTTCCACCGTGGCTGCAGCATCTCACATTCCCACCAGCAGCCTTTGGGGATTCCTATTTCCCACACCCTTACCAACACTTGTTATCTTCTGGGTTTTTTTATTCCACCCTAAGGGTGTGAAGTGGTATCTCAGTGTGGTTTGTTTGTTTTTGAGACAGAGTCCTGCTCTGCAGCCCCAGGCTATAGTGCAGCAAGTGTGTGTTTGTTTGTTTGCTTGTTTGTTTGTGAGTCAAAGTCCTGCTCTGAGGCCCCAGGCTAGAGTGCAGGGAAGTCATCCTAGCTCACTGCAACCTCAAAGTCCTGAGTTCATTGGATCCTCCTACCTCAGCCCTCCAACTTGCTGGAACTACAGGCATGCACCATTACAATTGGCTAAGTTTTCTATTTTTTGTAGAGACTGGGTCTCACTCTTGCTCAGCCTGGTCTTGAACTCCTGGCCTCTAGCTATACTCCCACCTTGGCTACTCAAAAATGCTAGATTTGCAGGTGTGAGCCACCACCCCACCTGCCCCTTATTGTGGTTTTGATTTGCATTTGCCTAATGACTAATGATATTGAACAGCTTTTCATGTGCTTATTGTCAATTTGTATATCTTCTTGGAGAAATGACTGTTCAATCCTTTGTCCATTTTTTAATTGCGTTGTCTTTTCATTTTTGAGTTGTAAAATTCTTTATGTATTCTGGATACTATGAGATATATGATTTGTAAATATTTTCTCCCATTCTATAGGTTGTCTTTTCACTTTTTTTTTTTTTTTTTTTTTTTTTTTGAGACAGAGTCTCACTCTGTTGCCCAGGCTAGAGTGCCGTGACGTCAGCATAGCTCACAGCAATCTCAAACTCCTGGGCTCAAGCAATCCTCCTGCCTCAGCCTCCTGATTAGCTGGGACTACAGGCATGCGCCACCATGCTCGGCTAATTTTTTTTTCTATATATTTTTAGTTGGCCAATTAATTTCTTTCTATTTTTAGTAGAGACGAGGTCTCGTTCTTGCTCAGGCTGGTTTCGAACTTCTGACCTTGAGGAATCCACCCACCTTGGCCTCCCAGAGAGCTAGAATTACAGGCGTGAGCCACCACGCCTGGCCTCACTTTCTTTCTTTCTATCTATCTATCTATCTATCTATCTATCTATCTATCTATCTATCTATCTATCTATCTGAGACAGCATCTCACTTTGTTGCCCAGGCTAGAGTGAGTGCCATGGCCTCAGCCTAGCTCACAGCAACCTCAAACTCCTGGGCTCAAGCAATCCTCCTGCCTCAGCCTCCCAAGTAGCTGAGACTACAGGCATGCGCCACCATCCCCGGCTCATTTTTTTTTTGTATATATATTTTTAGTTGGTCAATTAATTTCTTTCTATTTATAGTGCTTTCTATTGCTCTTTCTATTGCTCTTGCTCAGGCTAGTTTCTAACTCCTAACCTCGAGCAATCCGCCCGTCTCGGCCTCCCAGAGTGCTAGGATTACAGGCGTGAGCCACCGCGCCCGGCCTCACTTTCTTGATAGTGTCCTTGGATGCACAAAAGTTCTTATTTTTGATGAAGTCCGATTTATCAGTATTTTTTGTTGTTGCTTGTACGTTGGTGTCAGATTTAAGAAATCATTGCTGAGCCAAGGTCTCAAAGGTTTGCACCTCTGTTTCTACAGCCTTACTAGTTTAGTGCTTACATTTAGGTCTGTGGTCCGTTTGAGCTGATTTCTGAATAAGGTGTTGCATGTGGATACTCAGTTGTCTTAGCACCAATTGTTGAAAAGATGTGTTTTTAAATCTAAGTCTTAATTACCCACAGATCACCTTAAAAACTGTTGAAAAGGGGTTGTTTTTAGACAGTGCACTCAGAGGTTATGGCCACCCCAGCACCCACCCTGCCTCAGCTGTACATCTTGTCACAAGGAAAAGCCCTTATGGGGCCGGCAGGTCAGTACTGCTGCCTTAACTGAGCTTGACCGGGCGACGACTGGGAAAATGAAGCTCCCGAGTCAGGGTGAAACCTTTAGTCTGTCTGCCAGTGTGGAACCTTGACTCCTGGCCAGAACACACTGTGCCCGGGGGCCATGAGGCGTGAGGGGAGCCCTTCTACATGGACCCCAAGCCCCCCCCCCCAGCCTTCCGTTCGTGCCTCCCCTGGCATGACAGCAGTGTGCCCTCCATCCACCCCCTACGGCGAGGCAAGAGAGGCCACAGGGCACCAAATGCAAGGAGCCCTGGTCAGGCCCTCATCCTGGCTTCTCGACTGGGCGGAAGGTGGCCAGTGGTCTGGGTCCCTGCGCGCCTGAGGGCTGACTTCAGCCACCAGGGGGCGCGGCGGGGCTGCCCTGAGACCCGGCGCCTCCGGGCCTCCCCTGCCTGCTCCTGGCCCTGCCAGGCCGGCTGGCTTGGGCTGGCGCCTCCCGCCCCGCTCTGCAGCCCCAGCTGGCTGGCACAGGTTTGCCTTTATGAGCGGACTGTATCCTGCGGCTCACAGGGGCTCAGGGCCAGGACGGAGCCAGCCCGGAGCTCCAGGCAAAGCTCAGAGACACGAATGGAGCTGCCACTGGATAAAGGCGAATTCCTGGACAGCAAGGCCTTGTCAACACCTGCTCTCTCTCCGGGTCACTGCAGATGCTGCAGAGAGGCACAGCAGAGGCCATGGGATGCTGTCAAAGTGAGACCTCTGCCTCGGCCCACCTTGATTTCTGAACCTTTTGGGGAGCACCTGCCCACCCCAACAGCGCAGTGCGGCAGGTGCTGGGCGGCCCTCCCTCGCTCCCTCCCTCGCAGCTGTGTTTGGCATCACCAGCCACACGCCAGGAAAGCAAGCAAACCATAGCTGGAAAGGGCACTTCCTGGGACCAACCCTGGGAGCACTCTGGAAATGAGCACACCAGAGGCGGCCACAGGTCCCCGTGCACCTGCCTTAAAGGGAAGCAGCGGGTTTCATGCAAAGTCACTCATTTGGGGGTCAGACGTGGACGTGAGTGCAGATTTTCCCTCAGATGCCTGGCACCGGCTCCCACCGCCCCAAGTGACATCACCCATTGGCAGTGTTCTGGGGCCATTCAAAGAGAATCAGTGACACCACACAAGACAGGGCCCCTGGATCCTGGTCTGGGGAAGGACAGCCCCAGCTGGGTGGGGCAGTGATCAGACCCTTGGGTCCCCCCTCCTCTTGGTCATCCTGGTCATGCCTTTCCCTCGTTTTTATGGAGTGTTGGGCCACCAACATCAAAGCCAGCCAGCCTGCAGAGAAGATGGGCTGAAGCATTTGGCAGAAAGAGCCTTCGGAGTGAAGAGAGCCTTGCGAGTCTCCGGCCAATGCCTTCGTAAGCTCTAGAACTGGAGAAATCCCCCCAGCCCTGGACGAATACGAATCGGGAACAGAAGCAGAGATGATGACTGAAAAAACAAAGGCTTGGCCAACTCCTCTCTTACCCCAGGAAGGCTATGTATTTAGGGGCTCTCAGTGTGGGCTGTGGCCCCCTCCTCCTCAAAGAAGGCCACTCTCAGCTTAATCCACCAACAAACACAAAACTGATGTCTTTTTTTTTTTTTTTTTTTTTTTTGAGACAGAGTCTCACTCTGTTGCCCAGGCTAGAGTGAGTGCCGTGGCATCAGCCTAGCTCACAGCAACCTCAATCTCCTGGGCTCAAGGGATCCTCCTGCCTCAGCCTCCCGAGTAGCTGGGACTACAGGCATGCGCCACCATCCCTGGCTCATTTTTTCTATATAGATTAGTTGGCCAATTAATTTCTTTCTATTTATAGAGACGGGGTCTCACTCTTGCTCAGACTGGTTTCAAACTCCTGACCTTGAGCAATCTGCCTGCCTCGGCCTTCCAGAGTGCTAGGATTACAGACGTGAGCCACCATGCCCGGCCAAACTGATGTCTTCATACTAATGTAACGCTCATTCAAGTGACGCAGAAGTATAGAGACTTAAATTAACCACAGACCTTGAGTGTTTGAGTCCTCCAAAAAGTATACTCTTGCCTGCCTGGAGTCCTTTGTCCTAACTGATCTTTGCAAAATAACAGTGACAGCATCTGTATGTACCAAATGTTCCCTAAGTCCCATTCACATGGCAGAATGAGGACAGGGGCCCCTCAGGGTTGTTGGCAAGCAAAATCCCTAGAACTGCACACAGGCTGGGCAGTGACGTCTTATCAGACAACACTCGAGATCTTGGATGAAGGTCTTGCCCAGAACAATGCCACACGTGAGCCCAGGCCAGAGCAGCTGCATTTGTCAAACCAACGGCGATGCCGGAGACTCATGCAGACGCTGGCACAGGCAGGCTCCTACCTTGGCTTTCCTTTCTCTGTAATAGCTTTCTTCTTCTTTCCTAGACAGCATGAGGAAACATCCCTGGATGACAAAATAACAAAAGTGCACAAGATACAAAGCTTGTAAAGTCTCACACACGTTCCTGCCTCCTTGAAGGTGGTATTTGCAAGCTTCCATTTCACTTGTCTCTGTCTCCTTCCTAGAAGGATGAAGAGCCAGCAGGGCGACCCAGAAGGACGGGGAAGGCAATGCACAGAGAGCATCCTGGGCGCTGCTCCAAGTCCCCAGAGCTCATGAGATCCGAAGGAGAAAGAAAACAAGGCAGCGCCCACGTGCTCATCTGCTCCCTCTCACCCTTTCGTGACTGAGCAACCGTCCGGTGCCAGGACCTCCTCGGGGTGGAGTTTAAGGTGAACACAGCGTGACAGAGCGGAGATCGGCTAAGGCCGAGTCACTGCTGCAGTGCAAGCCCCCAGGGGACTGGGATGGCGGACCTGGCCTCGTGGCAGTGCGTTGCCAGGAGACAGCGTGGGCTTGGGTAGTTCAGGATCTTTCTCTTGCAAGCAGCAGTAACCAATTCAAAGGGGCTTACACCAAAAAGGACATTTATTGGCATGTGGCTTCCAGGCATGGCCGGGTCCAGAAGCTGAAACGGTGACATCAGGACTCAGTATCGCTCCATCTCTCGGATGGTGGCCCCAACGCTTCTGTACATTGGGCTCAGCGGCCCTGGCTTCTTCCTCTCAACTGTTCCACCAAAATCCTGACTTTCATTGGCTCAAATTGAACCAATCGCCATGGCCAAGGGAGACGGAATCACTGATTGGTTAGGCCTGGGTCACATGCTCACCCTCAGATTCTGGGGCCACGTGAGCCTCCCCCAACAATCTGGACTGCGATCCGGGAAGGGGCCGTCCCCAAAGGAAGAATGGAATGCCTCTGCTGGAAAAAAGGTGAACGGTGACCCTCTCTCAGAGAGTAGGGACTCCTGCCACCTCCTGGCTGTGTGATCTTGGCCAGGTCACTTAACTTCTCTGAGCCTCAGCTGGAAACACAGCTTGTTTCAGTCTTAAAGGTCCCTTCCTTTGTGAAGACAGGGGAGAGGACGGAGGGGTCCTGGGGCCCCTACTGTATCTGAAGCTTTCGTTAGAACAGATTACGAGGTGACTCAAGAACTCAGTTGCTTTCACCCTTGTAAGCAGAGCTGTTTCCTGGAAAACAATCATTTTGGCAAAGGTAAACACTTCAGGGTTCACTTGTCCTTACGTCTCCTGCAAAGCGTCCCGCAGAGGGGAGGGGGATGTGGAGCTCCTACAAGGGGCAGAACCAGTTCAAGGGCGGAGGTAGGAGCAGGCCGCGATCCTGGCCGGTCTTACTTTGTGCTGGAGCCGGACGTCCCCCCGCGGGGGCCTCGGAGCAGTCTGCGCTGAGCGCGGGTGGGGGCCGGCACCTCCACCTGGCCCTTTGTTCTTGCCGTGTCGGCCTGGGCGAAGGGGCCCACACCTGTGTCTGCAGCAGCTGGACAAGGTGGCAGGTGGATTTCAGGGAACCACACACAGCTGGGCCCCAGCCACAGCTCTGGGAGGCAGCCGCTGTCCCTTGGAGCCCTGGGCGAGCCGCTGGGCTCCACCGTGTGTGCAGCTGTCAGCTGATCTATGTATGGAAACCTTCCTCCCCGCTGTCCCCACCGGTGACCGGCTGGGTTTGATTCTAGTCCAGGATGGTGGGGGTGGGGGGATGACCGGTTGCTTCCGTTTCTGAGTGACTGTAAGCTGGTTTGCCTCAAGCTATGCATACGGCCCCCTCCGACCTCTCCTCTCCACCCTGTTCTCCTCCGGGGACATCCAGGAGGGGGCCTTTGTTATGCTGCTACGGTTTCCTACAGAGCTTTAGACTCCAGGTAGACTCAAAGCGATCTTCCCGGTCCAATCACGGAGCCACCATGTTATGAGATGAAATTGGAACAGAACATATGCAGCAATAGTAACCATTCTTCCATAAGAAAAAACTCAGCCAGGTGCGGTGGCTCACACCTGTAAGCCCAGCACTTAGAGAAGCCAGGGGCGGGAGGATCACTTGAGCCCAGGGGTTCGGGACCAGCCTGGGTAACAAAGCGAGACCCCCCCCCCCATCTCGACAGAAACTAAGAAAAATTAGCTGGGTGTGGTGGGGTGCGATTGTAGTCCCAGCTACTCAGGAGGCTGAGGCAGGAGGATTGCTGGAGCCCAGGAGGTCAAGGTTACAGTGGGTTATGATCACAGCACTGCACTCCAGGCTGAGCGAGACCTTGTCTCTAGAAAATAAGACAAAGAGGCCGGGCTTGGTAGATCACACCTATGATCCTAGAACTCTGGGAGGTCGAGGCAGGCAGATAGTTTGAGCTCAGGAGTTTGAGACCAGCCTGAGCAAGAGCAAATCCCCCTCTCTGCTAAAAAAATAGAAAGGAATGAGCTGGACAACTAAAAATATATAGGAAAAATTAGCCGGGCATGGTGGCGCATGCCTGTACTCCCAGCTACTAGGAAGGCTGAGGCAGGAGGATTGCTTGAGCCCAGGAGTGTGAGGTTGCTGTGAGCTAGGCTGATGCCATGCACTCTAGCCGGGGCAACAGAGTGAGACTCTGTCTCAAAAAAAAAAAAAAAAATTAAATAAGAAAAAAAACCAAAAAACTGATTGACTGCCTTTCTGTTTCCAGTCTCTTAAAAGAGTCCCCTGCCAAGCTCTCTGTGTCTGTTCCTAGAACACTTCCCACCCAGGGGACACAGCCCTCTGTCCTCTGATTGTTGGTCTCTGGGACCATCTTTCCATCTGCTGCCTCCCACCAACCCTCTGCCACCTGAGTCATCAGCGCCCAGCTGGGGGTGGCGGTGCAAGGCAGCAGCTCCACCCCTGAAATGCCAGCATGGGAATGTCAGAGCCTGATCGTGATGTCCCCGGCCCGTTATAGCAGCAAGAATGACTTCACTTTGTTCAGCTCTTTGCAGGGCAAAAAGCCCGGGCACTGGTACCTGTCCCTGTCTGTCCCATCTATACCACCGGTTCCTACCATTCTGCTCCTTTCTCATGGTGCACTGGCTGACGGAATGGGATGTGGAAGAAAGCAGTGAGGGAGGAGGTAACTGGCTACGAAGGGGTTAAGGTCTGTGTTGCTCTAGCACTGCCCTCAGGTGGATCCCACTTGTGCACTAGTAGAGGAAGCAGGATTATGTCTTAGAACGCTTGAATCCACAATATTTGTGGGCTTTCTCCCACTTCCTTTGCAACTCCCACCCCTCTGGGTTGGGGCTGGGGTGACCCAAGAGGAGGGTGTGGAGCAGGGGCTGGGAGCCCTCCCTGCAAGCCCCTCGCCAGGTGACAGTGTGGAGCATCTGATCTGGGGGGAGGGAGGACCTGTAGTAGTTTCCTGGCTGCTGTAATGAGTGGCTGCAGATGGGGTGGCTTACAACAAGAACCTATTCTCTCACAGTTGCAGAGCCCAGAAGCCTGAACTCGAGGTGTCAGCAGGGCCATCCTGTCTCTGCAGGCTCTACCTTGCCCCTCCTCGTCGCTCCCAGCTCCCAGGCGCGGTGGCCATCCTTAGGGTTCCTCGGCTTATAGCTGCACCACCCCAGTCTCCACCGCTGTCATCACACGGCCTTCTTCCCTGCGTGGCTCCTCTGTGTTTCTGTCATTGGATTTAAGGCCCACCCCAATCCAGCAGGACACTTCATCTTACCTCGACTACCTTTGCAAGAATGTCCTAGTCCATTCGGGCTGCTGTGACAAAATACCTTAAACTGGGTAATTCTGAACAATGTGCTATCAATCCACTGCTCACAGTGCTGGAGGCTGGGAAGCCTGAGACCCAGACACCAGCAGATGTGGTCTTCCTTGTCGATGGCACCTTGTATGGCACCATCCACATGGTGGAGGAGGCACACAGGCTCCCCCAGGCCTCTTTTATAAGGGACACTGATCCTACTCACTGGGGCACAGTCCCCAAGACCTAATCCACTTCCTAAAGACTTCAAATCTTTTTTTTTTTTTTTTTTTTTTTTTTTTTGAGACAGAGTCTCGCTTTTTTGTCCAGGCTAGAGTGAGTGCCGTGGCGTCAGCCTAGCTCACAGCAACCTCAAACTCCTGGGCTCGAGCGATCCTCCTGCCTCAGCCTCCCGAGTAGCTGGGACTACAGGCATGCACCACCATGCCCGGCTAATTTTTTATGTATATATATATCAGTTGGCCAATTAATTTCTTTCTATTTATAGTAGAGACGGGGGTCTTGCTCTTGCTCAGGCTGGTTTTGAACTCCTGACCTTGAGCAATCCGCCCGCCTCGGCCTCCCAAGAGCTAGGATTACAGGCGTGAGCCACCGCGCCCAGCCAAGACTTCAAATCTTAATACATCACATCGGAATTAAGTTTCAGCAAATACCTTTTAAGGGATAAGCCTTCAGACCACAGAACCAAATAAGGTCACATTTGCAGGTACCAAGGTTAAGACTCGGACATATCTTTTTTTGTTGGTGGGGGGGACACAATTCAAGCCACAGCAGGGCCCTTCTGGCAAAGGATGGCATGCCAGTGTCCTGGGACGCTAGACCCGGCAGCTAGCGTTCTGTGCGTAACATCCAAGAGATCAGTGCGGCATAACGCGTCAGGACAAGATTAGCAGGGAATGAGGCCGGAGAAGCAGCACAGGGCCACATCATGTAGGACTTTGCAGGTCCCTGGTGATGTGTCGGGGTTTTCCCTGAATGAGATGGGACCCAATGGAGGGTCTGAGGGGAGGAAGGCAAAACATGCCCTAGGTTTTAAAACAATCACTCTGCCCAGGAGTCTGAGGCTGCAGGGAGCTATGATGACTACACTCCAGCCCAGGTGACAGAGCAAGGCCCTGCCTCGTGGAAATAAAACGATCATTCTGGTAGCTCTAGTGAGAATGTTGGAGGGCAGGAAGACTCACGAGGAAGCCGGCGCTATCATCCAGGCGAGAGATGATGGCGCAATGGACCGGAGTAGACGCACCAGCCGTGGTTAGGAGGAGTGAGAGCCCGCATCTATTTTGCAGGCAGGACTTGCCAGTGGACCAGATGCCGGCTGTGTGAGAGAGGGGACTCACGGATGACTCTGAGGATCGCTTGAGCCCAGGACTTTGAGGCTGCAGTGAGCTACGATCACACCACTGCACTCTAGCCTGGGCAACAGAGCAAGACCCTGTCTCAAAAAACAAAAAAAGTATGACTCCGAGGTTGTTGGCTGGGACCACTGGAAGGAGGGACTTGCCACCCACTGAGCTGAGGACGCTCAGGGAAGGAGCAGGAGCAGGTTGAGGGGGAAAAGCAGGAACTTGGTTTTAGCCCTAATAAATGGAAGGTGCCCATCAGACTTCCATGTAGGCATGTAGATCCATGAGTCTGGTGTGTGGGGGAGAGGGCTGGAGATACATGTTTGGGAGTTCCAGCATATGGCTTCAGTTAAAGCTGTGACTTTGGATGTGGCACCCAAGTCTCGAGCGCAGAGAGAGAAAGGAAGCTGAGGGCCGGGCCCTGGGGCGTTCCAACCTTGGAGGGTGGACACTGGAAAGGTAAGCAGTCGCCTAAGCTGCCCCCACTTAGATATTTCTGTTCTATTTGACTCTTTAAGTAATGGCAGTTCTGTGTACTGTGAGAAGTAAGATTCTGCATTGACTTCCCGCTGCCCACCTAGTCACAGTAGAGACCCAATGCCTCTGCAAAAACCCTTCCTGGTCTGATCCCCAGCTTGGTAATTATGGGTTAACTGTTCTGCTCTGCGTCCATGTCTTCATTGGCAAAACTGCAGCACTGAACTGAAGTAATGCAAGATGACCCATTCCAGTCTGTTCTCAGAAACACAGCAGAGTTTACTTGCCAACCCCAAAGGAAAGCCGTGCAGTGAATGACATACAGAACAAAGCATCCCCAGGGGCTTCCAAGGTACTTGCTAACTCCGCAGTGATGCTCTGCTCCCAGGAAACAACCTTGCATAGGAAGGGAACAAATATGTTCCTGATAGACCAGTTGTTTCGGATAGCTTTGAGGTTCTTACCCTTTGTTAATAAATGAAAACATTTAATCTTCGAGTTAAGATGTGAGTAAAGGAATCACTTGGCTCTTTTTAATGAGCATCAAGAATCGACTTGTGTTCCTCTGTAAGAGACAGATTGACAAAGGGGCTGCTGGGTAGAATTTCAATGATCTGGCCACCGTATCCCCAGTGCATTTCCCTAGAGCAGGAAACAGCCCTATAAGCATTAAATGCATTTTAATCTTTAGGATGATTTATTGCATTTATATGATCCCTTTAGAATTGGTGTGCTTTTAATTAGTTTCATTAGAAACACAAAATGTTTTGTTATGAAAAAGATTTTTTTCATTTTAAAAATTTTTTTCAGCTTTCCTTTTTTATATGAAGGCTCTTATTAATGTGCATTAATGACCAGCAGATACAACCTAGATTCCTGACTTCTGAGATTTATAATGCAGGAAAGATTATTTTTATAAAAAATCAGTTTGCCACATTGTGACTGCATATCGCATTTATCTGACAAGGTGTTAATTATTTGCTATAAGGAGACACTGAGGGGCATCTGGTTAAATCAACGAAACATTTCTAATGTAAAGGTTCTGTACCCTGAATCAGATCTTTGTAGATAAATAATGGTGGCACAAAGATATTTGTGAAATTATTTGTAAATCAGCCAAGTTAAGAATCAGCCAAATGATTCTATAAAGACTTTAACCTTTTAGATGAGCACTGTTAAATAATGAACTGTAAAATATAGGCGAACATAATCCATGGATGCGTAATGATCATAAAGCACAGTCTTAATGGTCTTGGCATCCATTAGAAAACCTATAACTTCCGTGACACCGTGGAGAGACTGTTTTGGACTCAGACCAACATAATTTAATTAAACCATGGTATTTTACCAGATGAAAACCGAGAATGAACTACTTTTTATTGCTGCGAGGTATAAAAAGAATACATAAGCAGGGATCTGGGGGAATATAGAATCCCACTCATGGGAAAAGAACTTCAGTGGTCGTGAGCAGTTTCAGCATTTGTGAATTTTTTTTTTTTTTTTTTTTTTGAGACAGAGTCTCGCTTTGTTGCCCAGGCTAGAGTGAGTGCTGTGGCGTCAGCCTAGCTCACAGCAACCTCAATCTCCTGGGCTCAAGCGATCCTTCTGCCTCAGCCTCCCGAGTAGCTGGGACTACAGGCATGTGCCACCATGCCCGGCTAATTTGTTCTATATATATTAGTTGGCCAATAAATGTCTTTCTATTTATAGTAGAGACGGGGTCTTGCTCTTGCTCTGGTTTTGAACTCCTGACCTCAAGCAATCTGCCCGCCTTGGCCTCCCAGAGTGCTAGGATGACAGGCGTGAGCCACCTCGCCTGGCCAGCATTTGTGAATTTGAAAGTGGACAAATATGCCTCTGGGAAGAGAAGTTTCCTTTTCCTGAAATGGTCATGACGTCTTTTCATTTTCATTTTTCACATACAAAAATAAGTGGTGACTTATTTCAAACATTTGTTCGACTGAAGTTATTTTTTTGATTGTTTTTATGCCGCATATTTTTGGCATTTAGATGAGAAATCGAGCTGCTAATTTTCACTACTCAGAATCCTCCAAAAATAATATGATTTTGGAAAAGTGCAGCTGATTAATGAACAGGAACAGACAAAGACAAATAACTGAATACTTGGTTATCAGGATATTAACAGATAGTTGGAGGGGGAAAAAAAAGACCAGATTTTATTTTTCTCAAATATAATTTTTTTTACTACTTGTTTCCAATTAGAGAAATCTCACTTTAGTCACCTAGATCTGAATTTAGTCCAACAAGATCCATCTACTATATGTTCAAGTATTAAAATATTTGGAATTTTAAGTGCTATTGTTACAGGGTTCATATTTCTATGAACATTTGGTCTTTCTGGGCCAAACTGAGACAATGAAAAGACAAACGAGCTCTGTGCATCTTGAGACCCCCTCCCTACCCCTCTGGCCCTGAGTTATTCTGTTATTTGATGACTACCACAGGCGGAGGTCATTCTTCACGTGATTTTTTAATGAATGGGCTGTTTCGTGAACATCTGTTTTCATGTCATGAGCCAGGGGAGGGCCCGCAGACCAGGCTGGGCGCTGTGCAGATCTCCTCCTCCCAGTAGAAGAGGAGGGGTCGGCCAGAGCCCCAAGTCCACACACAGTGGAGAGAGGAAGCCTCTAAGGCAGACACTCCTGGGGTGACCTTGCCCTCAGCGGCGGTTCATAACCTTCTTTTTTTTTTTGAGACACAGTCTCGCTTTGTTGCCCAGGCTACGGTGAGTGCCGTGGCATCAGCCTCGCTCACAGCAACCTCAAACTCCTGGGCTCAAGCGATCCTCCTGCCTCAGCCTCCCGAGTAGCTGGGACTACAGGCATGCGCCACCATGCCCGGTTCATTTTTTCTATATATATTAGTTGGCCAATTAATTTCTTTCTATTTATAGTAGAGACGGGGTCTGGCTCTTGCTCAGGCTTCTTTCCAACTCCTGACTTCGAGCAATCTGCCTGCCTCAGCCTCTGAGAGCTAAGATTACAGGTGTGAGCCACCGCACCTGGCCCATTACCTTCTTCTGAATCATGGACTCTCTTTGAAAACCAGAGGAGAGCTGTGGCCCTGCCTTCACCCCAAAATGTGTGCGTCACATGCACACACACACACACACACACACACACATACACACACACACACACACTCACATTTCCTTCTTATAATTTCCAGGGGTTTGTGGGCACCCAAGGAGCCCTTGGAATCAGAATCAGAAACCTTGTCTTAGATGTTAGAAAAAGAGGATCTTTTAAAATGTGGTCCATACTCCTTTTTTTTTTTTTGAGACAGAGTCTTGCTTAATTGCCCAGGCTAGAGTGAGTGCCCTGGCGCCTTGCTCACAGCAACCTCAAACTCCTGTGCTCAAGCAATCCTCCTGCCTCAGCCTCCCCAGTAGCCGGGACTACAGGCATGTGCCACCATGCCCGACTAATTTTTTCTATATATATCAGATGGCCAATTAATTTCTATTTATAGGAGAGACGGGGTCTCACTCTTGCTCAGGGTGGTTTCGAACTCCTGACCTTGAGTGATCCGCCCGCCTGGGCCTCCCAGAGTGCTAGGATTACAGGCATGAGCCACTGAGCCTGGCCTGGTCCACACTCTTTAAAATCACTTTTTAAAAGAAACGACTCTAATCCTAGCTCTCTGGGAGGCCGAGGCGGGCAGATCGTTTGAGCTCAGGAGTTCAAAACCAACCTGAGCAAGAGCAAGACCCCATCTCTACTATAAATAGAAAGAAATTAATTGGCCAACTAATATATATAGAAAAAATTAGCCGGGCATGGTGGCGCATGCCTGTAGTCCCAGCTACCCAGGAGGCTGAGGCAGTAGGATCGCTTGAGCCCAGGAGTTTGAGGTTGCTGTGAGCTAGGCTGATGCCATGGCACTCACTCTAGCCTGGACAACAAAGTGAGACTCTGTCTCAAAAAAAAAAAAAAAAAAAAAATAGAAATGAGGACAGGCACGGTGGCTCACACCTGTAATCCCAGCACTCTGGGAAGCCAAGACAGGATGATTGCTTGAGGCTGGAACTTCAAGACCAGCCTAGGCAACATAACAAGACCCCATCTCTCTGAAAAATGAGAAAAATTAGCTGAGTGTAGTGGCATGCACCTGTAGTCCCAGCTACTCAGGAGGGTGAGGTAGTCAGATCGCTTGAGCCCAGGATTTTGGAGGTTGCAGTGAGCTATGATCATGCCACTGCACTCTAGCCTTGGCGAGTGACAGAGTGAGACTCTGTCTCAAAATAAATAAGTTAATTTAATTAAATAAATGACTGCTGTGCACAAGCCAATTTAAAGGACCTATGATTAACCATGTAACAAAGTCCAGAGCAGTATCTGGTCAAGACTCACCAGTTGGCTTCACACTAGGTACTTGCCTTCCTCCTGCCCTAAACAGTCCTCGTGTGGCTCTGTGATTCCAGGAGCCCCCCAAGTCAGGAAGCCAGGACTCGACTTAGGCCCCCACTAGGGGAAGCCATTTCCCATTGTTGAGTCTGATTTGAGTTCATCAGCCGTTGTCAACGTGAGGTTTGGGGATCTTCTTTCCGAGTCTGTGGGGTCAAAACTGATTCCATAATAACACTATGGCGTTACTTGCCTTTTTCCCTCTCATGCTGTCCAGAGTGTTCGGTGGAGTCACCCAGAGGCTAAATGACCCGAGAGGATGCCATAGCCCTGCCAGCTCGCAGAACGTGCACTTGTTTATTCTTGAGTTTCAAAGATATTTCATATGATAAATATTAGGAGATATATTTCGCCTAAACAAAAGCTCTTTGGGTTGTGGGATTAGTTTCCTAAGGTTGCTGTAGCAAAATACCACAAGCTGGGGGACTTCAAACAACAGAGAGTTATTGTCTCATGGTTTCGGAGGCCTGACGTCCAAAATGAAGGTGTCGGCGGGTTGGTTCTTTCTGAGGGCTCTGAGAGAAAATCTGTTCCATGTCTCTCTCCCAGCTTCTGGTGAAAGCCGTGGTCCTTGGTCTTCCTTGGCTTGCAGACGTGTCCTTCAGATCTCTGCCTCCACCTTCACATGACTTCTCCCCAAGGCTCTGTGTCCTCACACAGCCTATTGGATGAGGACCCCCTACTCCAGCGTCATCTGGTCTTAGCTAATTACCTCTGCAATGACCTTATTTCCAAGCGAGGTCACGTTCTGAGGTACTCGGGGTTACGACTTCACCATATCTTTTCGGGGGACAAAATTCAACCTATGACAGTCATCAGTAATATATAAGATCCTGAGACCAAAATGTCTGACCAGATGATTTTGAGGCTTCTATCCTGATGAAACATGGTAAGATTCTGAGGTAAATGTTAATGAATTCTAAATACTTGGCTACTGTTCCTCACTTTATATTTTTCTCAGCTTTGTGTTTAATGGTATTTGTATGTTTGTTCCATCTTACAGGTCTAGAATAGCACTAAGAGACTTGACTAAATGGGACGATTTCTGTATCATTTCTTGTTTACTTCTGTGAAGACCATTTTATTGTTTTGGAGATGTTTATGTTTGTCCTCTAAGAACCAAAATTTTAAAAAAGGGTGCAGGTCGGGGTCGTGGTGGCTCACGCCTGTAATCCTAGCACTCTGGGAGGCCGAGGCGGGTGGATCGCTCAAGGTCAGGAGTTTGAGACCAGCCTGAGCAAGAGCAGGACCCCGTCTCTACCAAAAACAGAAAGAAATTAATTGGCTGACTAAAAATATACATAGAAAACAAAATTAGCCGGGCATGGTGGCACATGCCTGTAGTCCCAGCTACTCGGGAGGCTGAGGCAGGAGGATCGCCTGAGACCAGGAGTTTGAGGTTGCTGTGAGCTAGGCTGACACCACAGCACTCTAGCCAGAGTGACAGAGTGAGACTCTGTCTCAAAAAAATAAAAAAATAATATAAAAAAAGGGTGTGCTATATAAACTGAAGGTATCAGCTATCAACAGTCCCTGTAAGGGCTGATCAGAAGCTCAGATCCCAAAGCTTCTGCATTGGCATTAAAGGCAGAAGAAAATTTTCTCCCCACTGAACAGGGGTAGATTTCAAAGAGCTGTTTTCTAAACTGGGCCTTCACTCCCATTAAATGCAGCTTTGAGAATATGAGATGCTATGCAAAGCAAACGGAACCTTTGTTTACCGGGTAAAGGGCACCTGTCCCTTCTTTAATGTTGCTGAGCTTATCTCTACTGCTGAAAAGGTCTTTGCAAATTGAGTGCCAGGGATTTGTCTTTAAAAATATGGAGGGGAAACGGAAAGCGGGTTTTTGTAATAATGTAATAGAAGGATTCGGTGGCTACTATTTGTTTTCTTGAATATTTTAATAACTTTTCATTAACAAGTACAAAAATAATAGATTTTGAAAATCTTCTTTTTTTCATATTTTCTTCAGATATTTTCTAAAGAAAGAAAATATTACAACTACAGCTAAAAAGTTCTTCTCATGTCACATTCCTGCCACCCTCCCCAGAGGCAACCTATCCTGAAGTTGGTTTGACTCTTTTTAGTGTATATTTTTATATTTTTACTATCTGTCTATATATCCATATATTAATAATATATATGGCATTGTTCAAGATGTTTTTATAATTCTTCTAAATGGCATCATTCTATAAATGTATTTTTGCATATTACCTTTTTCCTTCAACATTGTTTCTTAGATTTTCTTTTGTATCACCACATGTAAATTATTTTATCTTCACTTACTACTTCTCTAACATTCTTCCTTTCTTCATGCATTTCTGAGTTTCTGACTAGTGTCATTTTTCATCTCTCTTAAGAACTTCTTTTAACATTTCTTTCTTATAAGGTAGGTACAGTGGCAACAAATTCTCTCAATTTTTGCTTGTCTGAGAAAAGCTTTATTTCTCCTTTACTTTTGAAGGATAATTGTACTAGATACAGAATTTAGATTGGTGAGATATTCCTTTCCTTTCCTTTCCCTCCCTCCCTCCTTCCCTCCCTCCCTTCCTTCCTTCCTTCTTTTTTTTTTGAGACAGAGTCTCACTCTGCTGCTCAGGCTAGAGTGCCGTGGCGTCAGCCTAGCTCACAGCAACCTCAAACTCCTGGGCTCAAGCAATCCTCCTGCCTCAGCCTCCTGAGTAGCTGGGACTACAGGCATGCGTCACCATGCCCGGCTAAATTTTTCTATATATTTTTAGTTGTCCAGCTAATTCTTTTCTATTTTTAGTAGAGACGAGGTCTCGCTCTTGCTCAGGCGGGTCTTGAACTGCTAAGCTCAAACAATCCACCAGCCTTGGCCTCCCAGAGTGCTAGGATTACAGGCATGAGCCACTACGCCCAGCCTCTTTCAACACTAGATATTTCACTCCACTTTCTTCTTGCTTGCATGGTTTATTAAGAAAAGTCCAGTGTATTTCTAATCTTTGCTCCTCTATAGGAAAGTTTCCACCCCAACCCCCCACTTCTTGGCTTCTTTCCATACTTTTTTCTTTGTCTTTGATTTTCTGCAATTTGAATATGATATGCCTCTCTGTAGATTTCTTGGCATTTATCCTGCTTGGTGGTCTCGGAGCTTCCTGGATCCTTGGTTTGGTGTCTGACATTAATTTTGGGAAAGTCTCAGTAATTATTGCTTCAAATATTTCTTCTGTTTCTTTCTCTCTTTCTTCTCCTTCCATTCCCATTACACATATGTTCCACACCTTTTGCGATTGCCCCATGGTTCTTGGATATTCTGTTTCATTTTTTCAGTCTTTTTTCTCTTGGCTTTTCAGTTTGGGATGTTTTTATTGGCATATCTTCAAGTTCGCAGATTCTTTCCTCATCATGTCCAGTCTACTAGTGAGCCCACAGAGCCATTCCTCCTTTCTGCTGCAGTGTTTAATCTCTAGTATTTTTTTTATTCTTCCTTAGAATTTTTATCTCTCTGCTTACATTGCCCATTTGTTTTGTGCATCATCTATTAATACTTTTTCCATTAAAGCACATAGCATATTAATCATAGTTATTTCACATTTTTGGTTTGATAATTCCAATATCCCTGCCATATCTGAGTCTGGAGCTGATGCTTACTTTGTCTCTTCACACTACTTTTTCACTTTTAGTGAGCTCTGTAATCTTTTGTTGAGAGCTGGATGTGACTTACTGGGTAGAAGGAACTGTGATATTGACAACTAAGCCTTTAGTAATGTGGTGGTAAGTGTGGGGGGAGGGGAAGTGTCGCTTAGTCCTTTGATCAGATCTCAGCCTTTTAAATTTTTTTGTAGAGATAGGGTCTTGCTATGTTGCCCAGGCTGTTCTCAAACTCCCGTCCTCAAGTGATCCTCCTGCCTTGGCCTCCCAAAGTGCTGGAATTGCAGGTGTGAGCCACTAGCCTGGCCAGATCTCAGTCTCTTAGTGAGCCTGTGCCTTGGGCTGTTACCTTCACTTGTACTTCTCAGTCTCTCACACCCTTAGGTGACACAGGAAGGCTAGAGGGGGCTGCAGTTGGGTATTTCCCTTCCCCCATATGTGGGCTTAGAGGCGGCTGGAGTTGGGTGTTTCCACTTCCCCAGATCGGTTAGGCTCTGGTGAGATACAGTTATGTGTCACTTAATGACCAGGATACATTTTGAGAAATGTGTCTTTAGGCAATTTTGTCATTGGATGATGGTACAGCCTACTACACCCCTAGGCTGTAGGGCATAGTCTGTTGCACCAGGCTGCAAACCTGCACAGCGTGTCACTGGACTGAACACAGCAGGCGATTGTTAACACAATGGCATTTGTGTGTCTAAACATATCCAAATATAGAAAAGGTATAGTAAAAACACAGGGTTATAATCTTACAGGATCACCATCATATACCTGGTCTACTGTTGACCAAAATATCCTTATGCAGTGTATGGCTATAGTTTCTATTGAGGGCAGGCCTTGTTAAGAACAGCGTGCTCTGGGTGGATTCCCAAATGGCTACTTTACCCTCCCGCTGCCAGAAGCATGAGGGGGTTTTTCTCCAGTGTTCACTGTGAGAACCCAGAGGGGCTCCTGGAGGTACAGCTCACGAACTTGTGAGGACTTCTCTAACACTGCGCCCCTGCAGTTTTCAACTCTCAGACTTGGCCACACTGAACCCCTGGCAATTGGGCAATTACTGTGTAGGGTTTCCTACCCTTGACCGTCCCCTGCCTTGGTTCCTGCTTGGGTAAGATGTGATTCTCTGTGTCTGTCTGTCTGCCTCTCCATATTTTGGGTCAGCAATTTGCCTGTAACCTCACTTCTCTGATGGATCTAAGAAAAGTTGTTGATTTTCAATTTATTCAGCTTTTTTTCTTGTGTGGATGGAAGCTACTTCCAAACTCCTTACATGTTAGACCAGAAACTAGAAGGCAATACATGTATTAATAAGTTAAATTCACTCATGTTAACTGCTGTGTGATACTCACTTGTATATTACAATTATTTATCAATTGTCCTGCTAATGGAAATTCCAGTTGTTTTAGGTTTTTTTTTTTTTTTCTATTATAAACAACTCTGTTAGGCACACCTTTGTGTACCTCCTTGGGCAAATATGGAAAAGTTCTTCAAGGTTAATACTGACAAATGGAATTGCTGAATTAAAACAATGCAAGCTCATCATCGACCTGACTACTAACTGTCAAATTGCACCCCAAGTGGTTGCACAATGTGCATTCTCTCCAACAGCGCAAGGGAATTTCATTCCCCTAAATCTCTATCAGGGTTTGCTATTGTCAGATTTGTAAATTTTGCTATCTGGTATGAAATGGTGTTTTATGGGTTTAATTTGTATTTTTCTGACTATCATGGAGGTTCATTCATTCAACCAAGACTTCCTGGCCCCTATTGTGTGCAGATCCTGATCTGGGCCAGCAGGATACACCAGTGGACAAACAGACAAAGCACCTACCCTAGCTGCCCTGGTGCAGCATTCAGCCAGGTGTGTATGGAGGGTGAAATGGGGGTGAGGACAGAGTACGGAGAAGGGGTGGGCTGTAATTTTAAATGAAGTGGTCACAAGGTAGGAAGTGAGGGAATTAATCACATAGCTACATACAGGGAAGGGCAGTCCAGGTAGAGGAATAAGCTCTCAGGTGCGATCGTGCCTGGGAGAGAGCAGAAGATGAAGTCCAGAGGGGAGGCTGAGGGCTGTTGACGCAGGGTGTCCCAGGCCATCGTGAGAACTTCGCTTTTATTCTGAGCGCCAGTGGCAGCATGTGGTGGTCCACAGTGCAGCTGACCAAGTGTTTCTGGCTCCCTACCCTCTGAACACAGAGCAGGACAACACTTTTTGTCTTTCTTAGGGATATAACAGGCCATATGACTAGTTATGACTGTTGTGTTTTGAGAATTCACTCTAGGAACATTTAGTTACCAGTGATACATCTTCTTGCCCTTTCTACCCCTCTGCCGAGGTGACTGGAAGCATTCAAGATAGTGTTCTGATAAGCTGAGTGAGGTGGCTCATGCCTATAATCCCATCACTGTGGCAGGCTGAGGTGGGAGGATTGCTCGAGGCCAGGAGTTTGAGACCAGCCTTGGCAACATAGGGAGGTCCCCCGACTCTACTAAAATAAAAATCAGCCAGGTGTTGTGGTGTGCACTTGTAGTCCCAGTGCTTTGTGAGGCCGAGGCAGGGGGATCACGTGAGTCCAGGAATTTGAGGCTGCAGTGGGCCATGATCGCATTGCTGCACTCCAGCCTGGGCAACAGAGCAAGCAAGACCCTGTCTCCAAAAGAAAAAAAAAAAAAAGGCATTCTGAGCTGAAAGCCCAAGTCCTTGGGCAGATGCAATGAGCAGGGCCACAGCCTGCCTGAGAAGATGAATGTGGCCCATGATAAAGAAATGTCCCTGAAATGTTGGGGACTTGTTGCCACAAGATGACCTGGATCATCTTGACTAATACAAAGCCGTTATCAAGTTTCGAACTGAAGAATGACATGATCTAACCTATTCTTTAAAATGATCATGGCCTATCGTGTTGAAAAGAGACCATGGAAGGACAAGCGTAGAAAAGAGTAGAGGCGGGGAGGCCAATAATTAGAAGGTTCTTGTAATAATCTAGACAAGGGAGGATGGTGACTTGGACGAATCTGGTAGTGGTAGGTGGTGAGAAACAGTCGGTTTCTGGCCAACGGGGTTTTTCTGATAGATTGGACGTGAATATGAGAGACTTGAAGGATTTGGTCTGAGCAACTAGAAGGCTGGAGTTGCCATTTACTGAGATAGCAAAGACCTCAGGTGAAGCAGGTGTTTAGCTTTGGACATGTTAAATTTGACTTTCCTATTAGACATCCACGTGGAGGTGTTGAGTTGGCTGTTGGGTATATGGCCCTGGGGTTCACGGGGGACATCTGGGTCAGAGATGTAACTTTGAGAATCATTAGCAATTGGATGGTCTTTAAAGAAATGAGAGTGAATGAAATCAACAAGGTACTGAGTATAGGTAGAGAAGATCAAGGACTGAGCTGGGGGGTTCCAACATTAAAAGGCTGGGAAGAAGAGAAAGAAACATTAAAAGAGTTGTAGGACGGCCATGGTGGCTCACGCCTATAATCCTAGCACTCTGGGAGGCTGAGGCGGGAGGATCGCTCAAGGTCAGGAGTTCGAGACCAGCCTGAGCAAGAGTGAGACCCCGTCTCTACTAAAAATAGAAAGAAATTATCTGGACAACTAAAGAAAAAAAAAAAATATATATATATAAAATTAGCTGGGCATAATGGTGCATGCCTATAGTCCCAGCTACTCAGGAGGCTGAGGCAGAAGAATTGCTTGAGCCCAGGACTCTTGAGCCCAAGAATTGCTTGAGCCCAAATGTGGTTGAGGTTGCTGTGAGCTGGGCTGACACCACAGCACTCTAGCCTGGGCAACAGAGCCAGACTCTGTCTCAAAAAAAAAGAAACAAAGAAAGAAAGAAAAACAAAGAGTTGTCAAGGACGTGGCAATAATAATCAATTGTATCAAACACTGCCAAAAGATCAAGAAAGTGAAGGACTGAGAATTGGCTTTTTTTTTTTTTTTTTTAGCAACACAGAGCTCATTAGTGATACTGATAGGAAAAATTTGGTGGAGAAGTTTAGTCAAAGTGAAATTGGAGTGGATTTAAAAGAGAAGAGGGCATTGCCTTCTAGTTTCTGGTCTAACATGTAAGGTGGCTCACGCCTGTAATCCTAGCTCTCTGGGAGGCCGAGGCGGGCCGATCGTTTGAGTTCAGGAGTTCGAAACCAACCTGAGCAAGAGCGAGACCCTGTCTCTACTATAAATAGAAAGAAATTAATTGGCCAACTAATATATACAGAAAAAATTAGCCGGGCATGGTGGCGCATTCCTGTAGTCCCAGCTACTCGGGAGGCTGAGGCAGAAGGATCGCTTGAACCCAGGAGTTTGAGGTTGCTGTGAGCTAGGCTGACGCCACGGCACTCACTCTAGCCTGGGCAACAAAGTGAGACTCTGTCTCAAAAAAAAAAAAAAAAAAAAAAAAAAAAAGAAGAGGGATTGGAGACAGCAAATCCAGATCATTCTTTTAAAGGCATTTTGCTGCAAAAGAGAGCAAAGAAATGGGGCAGTAGATAATATGTAAAGTGTAGTTAAGAGGGAAGAAAGAAACATCTTATTTATATTCTAACGGGAGTGATCCAGCAGAGAGCAAAACACAGATGTAGCAGAGAGAATTTCTGTCGATATGCTTGAGTAATGAGAGGAGATGGGATCAAGTGCACAAGCAGAGGGCTGGGCTTTGATAGGCGCGGAGAGGATTCATCTGCGACAGTGGGCAGGACGCTGGCGTGTGGGGACTTAGGGAAGGACAGAGGGGAGTGGGGAGCAGGGAGCTTATGCAGTTTCTCTGCTGATTGTGTCAGTATTCACAGTGAACTGGAAAGAAAGCCATTACCTGAGAGTGAGGGCAAGGGAGGAAGTGGTGGAGGTTGGAGCAGAAAGGAGAGGTTGTGAAGTAGCTGGCTAGAAAATGAGGAGAGAAATTACCCTGGATAAGTGTTGCATGATTGCCAAGGGGCGTGAAGAGTCCATTTGAGGTTTGTGGTCATGAATTTGGAAGTGAAACTCGTCAGCGTGATGCCAGCCTCATTTGGCTGGACAGATGCAGGTGCCCTGTAGGCAGCAAATGGAAATTACCACTAAGGTTGTGGTTTTACCCAGGGAGTATCAGGAAGTGAGAGGGTGTATATAAAGGAGAGAGGACTGTGATTGCCCACGGAATATAAACAGGGCGAAGGGGAGGGAGGACATGGAGTCATTGGTGATATGCTATTAGGACTAATTCACATTTGTCTTAGGAAGCCAGGAATCCGCCTTTACACCAAGACTTCTTCACGAACCCACAGATACAGACCAGTATTTATACATGTTCTAACCACATGTTCTCAGGAAATATTTAAAATTATTGTGAAACAGTGCCTATACCTTTGTATACTTAATATCTATTTGTCTATTTTACTCTGTGTAAAAGTTAGTTAATGTAAACATTATAGGACAAAACATTTATTTTACACAGATAAGAGGAATTGATTTGATGTATTATATTTTAGTGACCTTAGCTAAGTGTTTATGTTTTGTTCTGTCATATTAATTCAAGCAGCTTAAAATGTTGATGAGGAAGCTGGGCACGATGGCTTGTGTCTGTCTGTGTCTGTGTTAGTCCCAGCGAGTTGGGAGGCTGAGATGGGAGAATCACTTGACAGGCCAGGAGTTTGAGACCAGCCTGAGCAACATTCCGAGACCCCATCTGTACAGGAAATAAAATAATTAGCTAAATGTGGTAGCACGTGCCTGTACACCCAACTCCGGGGGCTGAGGCAGGAGGATCACCTGAGCCCAGGAGTTTGAGGTTGCAGTGAGCTAGGATGACACTACTGCACTCTAGCATGGGTGACAATGAGACCTATTTCCAAAAAAAAAAAAAAAAAAAAATGTTGTTAAAGAGAAAGAAATGAGCAAGTAGAAATGAAAGTGAGAATTGATTGTTTATTTAGGTCATCATCTCTTTAGATTCATGAAGGGTGAGTCCCTCTAAATTTAAGGACCGTCTTGAAAAGTGAAAAGGTGGTAGGACCAATGGATTAGCTGTCCTTCCACTGGGGTCAAAGTATTGTTGAAATCGGGACGATGGAGGAATGATAAAATAGCCAGAAGCAGGTGTTTGGAGGCTGTGATGCCTGGCATTGGAATTAAACAGGAGTTGCAGGTTTTTAAAATAGAAGGTTTAGAGTAAAAGTAAGACACTAAGATCATTGGAGGAGAGAAGTTCAAGTTCAAGAGGCTAGGTTGTTGATATCACCGCATACCCACTAGGAAGGTTACTTTTTGAGAAAAAAAAAAAGACACAGAAAATTACAAGTATTGGTGAAGATGTAGAGAGATTGGAATCCTTGTGCACTGTTGGTGAGAATGTGAAATGGGGCAGCTGCTGTGGAAAACAGTGTAGGGGCTCCGCAAAAACTTAAAAATAGAATTACCGTGTAATCCAGGAATACCACTCCTGGGTATATACACGAAAGAATTGAAAACAGAGCCTTGAAGAGATATTTTTATAGCCAAAAAGTGGAAGCAACCCAAATGCACATCAGCATTTGGGATAACAAAATGCAGCATTGCTGTCCAGGGGAATAATATTTAGCCTTACAAAGGAGAGACATTCTGAAACATGGCACATGTATGAAACTCGAGCACTGCTATGGACCAAACTGTGTTTCCTCAAAATGCATATGTTGAAGCACTACCCCCCAGTGCGACTGTGTTTGGAGAGAGGGCCTTTAAAGAGGTAATTAAGGTTAAATGAGGCCATTAGAGTGACGCCCTAACCTGAAGGAGCCGATGTCTTTATAAAAGGAGAAAGAGGCACGGGGTGCTTGTGCACAGAGAAAAGGCCACGTGAGGACACAGCACGGAAGCAGCCGTGCACAGGCCACGGAGAGGGGCCTCAAGAGAAGCCAACCCTGCTGGCACCTTGAGTTTTTCAAACTCGCAGCCTGCAGAACTGTGAGGAAATACATTTCTGTTGTTGAAGCCACCCAGACTGTGGCATTTTGTAATGGCAGCTCCTTAGCGAACTCATATAAGGACATTATGTTAAGTGAAATAAGCCGGTCACACAAAGCCAAGTGCTGCGTGAATTCATTTGTATGTGGTGGCCAGAGTAGTCAGACTCCTAGAAACAGAAAGTGGAATGAGAGCTGCCAGGCGCTGGGGCGCTGGGTTTCAGGAATCGTTCTTTTTTCTTTTCTTTTCTTTTTTTTTTTTTTTGAGACAGAGTTTCGCTTTGTTGCAGTGAGTGCCGTGGCATCAGCCTAGCTCACAGCAACCTCAAACTCCTGGGTTCAAGCGATCCTCCTGCCTCAGCCTCCCGAGTAGCTGGGACTACAGGCATGCGCCACCATGCCCGGCTAATTTTTTCTATATATATTAGTCGGCCAATTAATTTCTTTTTATTTTTTTATAGTAGAGATGGGGTCTTGCTCAGGCTGGTTTTGAACTCCTGAGCTTCAGCAATCCACCCACCTCAGCCTCCGAGAGTGCTAGGATTACAGGCGTGAGCCACCGCGCCCGGCCTTCAGGGATCATTCTTATAGAATTTTCATTGATCAAGAGAACAATGAACATTTTGTGATTTGTGATCTGCTGCCTCTTTGGGGCTTTTCTCTATAAAAAAGGACAAATGTCCATTGTAAAGGTTATTATAAAAAAATACAATGATTGTAAGGTTTGAGCCTTCAAAAAATAAAATACTTATTTGTGGAAGTTCACTTTTACTCTTGTCATTGTTTGGATACTACCCATTGCAAAAGCGCACTACGGTAGTAACCCCTTATCGGTGGTTGCGATTTCTGAGGCTTTGGGGTCAACTGCCCCCCCTGGGGTCAACTGCCGCCTGAACACAGGTGCGTACAATACATACAATAAGATGTCTTGAGAGAGAGAGACCACATTCACATAACTTTATTACAGTATACAGTATATTGCTACAGTATATACTGTAATTTGTTATAATTACAGTATATTGCTTTTATATAGTTATTCTATATGTTTATTGTTAATCTCTTATTGTGTCTAATTTATAAATGAAATTTATCATATGTATGTATAGGAAATTCTATGTATAGGAAAAAATCCTCTGTATGTCTCCTACGTACGTATAGGAAAAACAGTGCATATAGGGTTCAGCACTATCTGAGCTTTCAGGGGTCCCCTGGGGGTCTTGGAACGTAATGGGTGGACACTATTTGTGTAGCACATCAGGAGACCTGCCACCCTTTCTGCAGACAAGATGCCCCTGCCAGAGTCTGGGGAAGCCATCTGGCTTTGTACCACGTGACATCCTTTAGGGACCAGGACGGGGCAGAGCCTAAAATGATGGACTTAGCCAACTAGGTTTCTCCCTCTTAGGAATTTTAACTAGGAAATACTGAAGTCATGAGGCCGTTGGCAGAAGCAGCTGAAGCTGATAAGTCACACGCTACAGAAAGCCCAGCCAAAGAAGCCACGAGAGGCCACATGCAAGTGACAATTATGAGCGAGTTGAAATTATGAGACAGTAAAGTGAAAAAAAGTTATATGGTAAAGGGTGAAGAGGCCCGCTGGGGGGAGAGAGGGGAGAACTGGGAACCAGTGACAGGAACGCTGGAGAGAGGCGAGGTCCCGGCCTTCCTGGGGCCAAGGGGTGTGAAGAGTCCATTTGAGGTTTGTGGTCATGAATCTGAAAGTGAAACTAGTCAGTGTGATGCCAGCCTCATTTGACTTCCTGGGCCCCCACTTCTACACCCCTCTTTTCCTGATGCCGGATTGTTCAGCTTTGCCTGGGCTTCGTGTAGGGACATCCTCATGACAAATCTCCTGTTCCTTGAGATGCTCAGTGAGTCTCTCTTCCTGACAACACAAAGAACAGAACTAAAATGCTCTCTATTTTTCCTGTTTGGTTAGTAGACTTTAAATTTTTTAGAATAGTTTTAGGTTCACAGCAAAACTGAGTAGTAGAAAGTGCAGAGTTCCTGTATACACACTTTCCTCTCCCCAGCTTCCCCTAATGTTAACATCTTGTATTAGTGTGGGACATTTGTCATGACTGATGAGCCAGTATCAATACCTTATTATTAACTAAGATCTATAGTTTACATTAGAGTTCACTCTTTTTTTTTTTTTTTTTGAGATGGAGTCTCACTCTGTTGCTCAGGCTAGAGTGCCGTGGTGTCAGTCTAGCTCACAGCAACCTCAAACTCCTGGGCTCAAGCGATCCTCCTGCCTCAGCCTCCTGGGTAGCTGGACTACAGACACGCACCACCATGTCCGGCTAATTTTATATATATATATTTTTAGTTGTCCAGCTAATTTCTTTCTATTTTTAGTAGAGATAGGGTCTCACTCTTGCTCAGGCTGGTCTCGAACTCCTGAATTCAAACAATCTGCCAGCCTGGCCTCCCAGAGTGCTAGGATTACAGATGTGAGCCACCTCGCCTGGCCTAGGGTTCACTCTTAGTGCTGTACATTCTGTGGGTTTTGACAAATTTACAGTGACATATATTCACCAATACAGTATCATACAGAATAATAGTTTCACTGCCCCCCAAATCTCCTGTGTTCTACTTAGTCATCTCCTCCCTCCCTTCCCCTAAACCCCTGGCAACCACTAATCTCTTTACTGCCTTTTCTAGAATGTCTTTTCCAGACATAGTTTTGCCTTTTCCACAATGTCAAACAGTTTGGAATTGCACATACATTGGTTTCTTTCACTTAGTAATATGCTTTTAAGTTTCCTCAATGCTTTTTTGTGGCTTGACAGCTCATCCCTTTTTAGTGCTGAATAATATTCCATTGCACGAATATATCACAATTTATCTGTCCACCCATGGAAGCACATCTTGGTTGCTTCCAAGTCAAAATGCTCTTTATAGCATTAAAAAAAAAAGTGAATGTAGCAGAATTTATTCCAGAAGTTGGAGTATATATATTGGAAGGAGACATTTGGGGTTGAGAGAAACAGGGATGAAGACATTTTGAAATTAAGGTTCCTTAAAGGTTGAGCAAAAAGAAGGGATACGCTAAAGTGAATGGCCCAGGCATATCAATAGGGACATGGAAGCTTGGGCGGCAGATGTGAATTTCGCTGTTTCCCCTGGGCTACAGAGTTATTTGCCTCTTTGTTCTGTTTGTAAAAGTTCCTTGGATTGAATAAATAGCACCTGCCACATCAATGTTGTAAGATCAAATTCTGGATCCCCCAAATACAATTTAAGAATCTAAAATACATTTTCTTCAGCGAGGAGACCCTTTTGTGATCAGTGTGAGTCTTGTTGGTTTGGCATTCAGACAAAACAGGGTTTGGGGATACTTCTTAACTCCCCATTATTATGCTCTTCCTATTCCTAGAAAACAACACCTTTCCTCCAAGGTGAGCTTAGGTAATTTGCCAGTAGAAGTGGAGGAAATGTTTATCTTGAAATGCAGCTTCCCCCAGGGTGGAATTCACTGGCTGTTTGGCTCTCGGTTAACAGTGGACAGCTGTGTATAACAGGAAGTGTGGAATAGCACGTCTCAGTGAAATGGCAGGAAGACAGTGGGAGGAGGACTCCTAATTATCAAACTTGGAATTTGGCCAAGACAATAAAATCAGCATCTCCTCCCCTTAATTCTTTCACAAGCCCTGTGAGACTTTCAATAACCACAAGTGGTCAGGAGTCAGATGTTGGGTTTAGATCTCATCCAAAAGGCATCCTAGTGCCCCAGACGACATGCTGTGGCATTGACTAAGTGTGACTCAAAGGGAAAAGCATCTCCCCACTGAATCTGATGTGGTTCAGTGAAGCAGGGTTTCTTTGAGATCTACTGGTAAGTGTGTTAGTAAACAGGTCCACTTTCACCTAGGTTGAAATGAAATTGCATGGGAGTCCGGCATTGAATTGGGAACCTTAATTGCTAATCCACAATAAATCACATTCAAACAAAGGAAATGGGTTTCTGATTTTTGATTATTTGTTTTGAAGAGCTGTTTCACCTCTGTGTGTGCTCATAACTGGATATGTGCCCGGAAATAAGCCCAATATCACCCATTTCTCCATTGCAATTCCATGCCAGGACCTTCCAAAGCTGCCAGAGGTTACTCACCTGGCCTGACTAGAGAGGGAGAAATTCTGACTGCAATAAACTATGAAGGGAAAACCAGCCGTGGCTAAATGCAAGGTGAGCTAAGCACTGGCAGAGGTATCACGGTGGGAAGAAAGATGTGGCACTCGCTGCTCAACCTGAAAAAGTGCAACGGGAGATAGCTGCAGCTCATTATTGGCTTGTATTTGCACTACATAAACTTGGAAGCCAATTTCATAGAAAATGCCTAGAAACAAGCTTCAGTCTGTTACAAGGTTTGCTACAGCACCCTAGTTCTGCTTAAGGCATTTTAGGGGAAAATAATTTACATGTTCTAAAGCTTGAGTACTTCTGGTGAATTATGAAGGCTAGTTACCAGCCATATGTTCAAAGAACTTGAATTCTTTTTTTTAATTATGAAAATTATCCATGCTTGATATGAAAAGAAAAAAAAAATCAAACAGAACAGAGTCTAATGAAATAAAAAATCAGTTTCCTGTTCCCTCCTCATTCTTGGTTCCAGGCCCAGTGGGCTCAGTGTAAACAGTTTCTTGGAGGATATGCATCTAGACATTTTTGAAGTGTAGACAAATTTGTCCTTTGAAAAATACAAATAGAATTCTACTTTGCATAATTGTTGTGTGACTTGCTTTTTTCATTGAACTCTGAACGGTGGCTATCATTCTTTGTCAATTCAGATTTATTGCATTCTTTTTGAAAGCTCTAAAGTATCATATGTTTGTACCATAATTTATTTAAACATTCTTTGCTGGTGGATGTTTGGGGTTTTCCAGTTTTGACTACTATAAATAATGTTGCAAGCCTTTTGTAGATATCTTTTTACACTTATGCAAAATTCTTTGTAGAAATCAAGAGAATGGCTTTCTAGTAGCAGAATTGCTGGGTCAAAGTTTGTGGATATTTAACATTTTGATAGATAGTGTCAAATTCTAGTCTAAAAAAATGAAACAATTACATTCTTACCAACAGTGAATCAGAGACCCTGTTTTCCCATATCTTTATCAATACTAGATATTATGAAGTAAAAACAAAGATTCCTAATCTAAGAGATGATTTTAATTTGCATGTATTTCATTATGATTATATCATGTTTACTGAACACATTTTTTGACCTTTTTGTTCATATATTGTGTCCATTTTTTTATTGAGTTTTTTTCTTTCAGATTTGTAAGAACTCTTTTTATTAAGGAAGGTAGCCCTTGCTTATAGGTGTTGAAAATATTTTCCCCCAGTTTGTCTGTTTCTTGCATTGCTATTGTGTTTTTATGCTTTATAGAGATGTGAAGTATTTATGCAGTACAATTTATTGATGTTTTTTCCTTTATGGCTTCTGGGTTTCCTGTCATGTCAGAAAGAGCTTCCTCAATCCATGATTTGAAAAAGTTTTAGTATTCCTCTAATACTCTTATGGTTTCACTTAAAAAAATTATAAAATATTTGGCATATGCAAAAGAATATATGTGTATGTAGGCTATCGGGGACAATAATAAACACTGGTAAACTTAACCTAAGAGACAGTGGTTTAGTGGTTTCATTTTTTATATTTAAAAAATCCATCTGTAATTTTTTGAGGGGGCTGTTTTTGTATGGATCTTGATTTTGTTTTCTCACATAGGTATTTCATTCTCCCAACACCATTTACTAACAATCCCTCTTTCCTTGTCTTCTTTTAAATACTAATGGTATTACAGCTCCAATGTGACCTCTGTATACAAAATAAACAATTTCTTATCTTTAGTAAGATACATAAAATAATTAATGATAATCTTTGATGTTCTCAGATTCAGTAATCAAAGTAATCCCATTTTCAAAAGCTTGCTGAAAAAAGAGTAAGTAAACTTTTTCTAATTTCATAATGGGGAAAAAAAATCCCAGGAGATATGTGACCTCTTTAACCTTCTGCTAGTTATTTAACTTCCCGAAGCCCCAGTTCCTTGACTTTGAAAACAGAGGTAATAACAATACACTTCATGCGCTGTTGTCAGGAATAAGTGGGCTAAAGAATGTAACATGCTGGGCATGGCATGGCGCTTGGGACATAATAAGCTTTCAGTCAATGGTTTAATAGTTGTTCTTATTATGTAGGTTATTGTTACTATTAATACATTATCAGCTTCTCGGATCCCTGGAAGGAAGTCCATACCCTCTGGCTTTATGGCTGGAACACAATTCTTGCATGGGATTGTTATAAATAGGTCTAGTTTGCTAATTTTATGGTCTGATGCCATAATATTATGCTTTGTAATTATGTGGAATTTCGAGACTTCTAAATTTACATTTTTATAAATAAACGAAAATGATGGCCAATCCCTAATGCTATAGTAAATGTTCTTTCCTCATCTAGAGAGACTCTCTCCTCCCTGCTGAATGGCAATGTAGGATCTACAGCCATACTCTTGGAAGTTGTCCATTTGCCCATGACAGAGCTGAACCTTTACTAGAAATAGTGCTCCTGTAAATACTGATTTTGATGGAAACTGAAGCCGTTTAACTGATTCACTTTATCCCTCATCATTTCCCAACTGATGTCAAATAGTCCTATCCATATTCAGAACGTTGAAACCAGTTTACCGCATTTATTGTGTTTTAAAATTCAGTTCTCACCTTATCAGATATTTAGGGAGGTATTAACTAGTTTCTCCGTTTCATAGCTGAGGAAATTTCAGCAAAGAGGATTTTTCTTGCTGAAAAGGTACTCAGAAAGATAGATGGCAAAGACTCACTTGTTTTTATTGAAATCTCTTGGGTCACAGTCCAATAGTATCTGTTAGTTCAAATTGTTCTTAAAAGAAACCATTGGATGTGGAAATTATAATCTGAATAGATATTCCAAGGGGAAAATTATCACTTTATTTGAAATAGATGAGGGAATTATTTTGAGCTACGTTTTATCCCTTAATTATTCTATTATATGCAGACCTTAACTCCTTCTGGAAGAGTGTATGGTATAAGGACACCAATGCACATTTACAGAATATTAACAAACGAACAATAGGTTGATGATTCACCCTGGATTCATGCCAGGGTCTGTGAAAGAACTCAATAAACATGATATGCATTTCAAAAACTGTTAATCATAATTAAAATTTCTAAACCCCTCAATCCTATAAATTGTATTAAATAGAATGTGAGCATTTGGCCTGCCCCTGCTCCTTATATTAAATAGCATCATAGACCCAGTGATTATCAGCATTTCAGGAGGTGGGACACAATACTACATTCTTCAAAGAAAAGAAGGTGATGTTTGGCCTTTTCCTTTTTTTTTTTTTTAAGATTTTTTTCAAACTTAGGTATAGAGCTATACCCGACTCTTTTCTAAAATTCCCTCTGTATCTGTAGTTATGGTCTCTTCTTTATGCTTGATGAGACTTTATATTATTCTTTTCAAATAAGCAGCGCGACTTACAAATTTTGTTTTTCTCTTTCTTAATCCATCTTTTGTCATTTACATTATTTAAGCAATATTATAACGGCTCTTCAGAATTTCGAAAGGGTCCTTAAGGGGATCCTTTGAACCCACTCTGCAGCCCCCCAGGAATATGAATAGGAGTCCTAGAAGACGGAAAAGGCAAATCAAGACCCTGGTAATAACAGAGCAACGGGACTCCCGCCAACCCTGCCCCCCGGGACCTGCCCGCTCCGCGCCGCCGGTCCGGGGCGGGTCTGCTCCGCGGCCGCCCGCCGGCTCCACAGAGCCGGCCCCGCCCGGGGGACACGGGGGCGGTTCCCGGAGCGCGGCCCGCGGCGGGGAGGGCCGGCCCCGCACAAAGACGCGCCCCCGGCGGGGAGCCCAGCCCAGTGGCCCGGGCCGCCGCCTGGAGCGCGCGCCCCCAAGCCCCGGGCCGTGGCGGCGCCGAATCCCAGCTTTTCCTCAGCCACCTCGTCTGCTCATTTTATTAAAAAGAAAAAAAAAAAAAAAAAAAAAAGAGGAAGAAATCCCGCCCCACCGCCCTCCCTCCGCCTCCCATTGGCCCGGCCCCCGCGCGCGTCACACCGCGCTGCACCAGTGGGGAAGCGTGATACTGCGAGGTGGGCCGGGCCCGAGCTGGGAGTGGGTGGTGGGTCCGTGCAGCAGCCCCGCCGCGGCTCCGCCACCATCGCGGAGGTGCCGCTGCTCCCACAGACGCTCGCGAACCGCCCCCAGCGCTCCGGAGCCTCCTTCCTCTCGCACGCCCCGAGACGCTCGCCCCGCTGGGCCTCGGTCCCCGCCTCCTTCCCCCTCCTCTTCCCCTCTCTCGCTCCCCACATTGTCTCTGCCTCATTTTCTTTCCTAGTTGAGGAAAGAAAAAAATCACCACCATCCTTAGGAAGCCCCCTCGCCCTCCGAAAAACAAAACCAGACATGATCCTGGGCTCCCGCTTCTGAAGGATTTGCCCGACCGAGGAGGAGGGAGCCTAGTTTCAAGTCGCAGTAAAGGTCACGGCAGGGAAGCCCCGGCAGCCCCTCCGCGTCGCGTCCCCGCGGGCCGGCCCCTCTCGGCCCTGCGCCCCGCGGCCCCGCGGCCTCCCCGCGGCCTCCTGCCCCGTCCCCTCCACTTTCCCGGGAGCTGGGCCGCAAACACCTCTGTTGATGGTGTAGCGCATTAGGGGAAGGTAAGTCTCCAACTTGCCTGCGCCGTGTCGGGTGTTCTCTTTTTTGGCCCCCCATCCTGGTGACGGGGTGTTGGTGGGGGGGAAGAAGCAAAGAGGTCGGCCGTGAAAGCAGTCACTCGCCTGGGGTGAGCCAGAAAGAAAAGGCTGGAGTAGAAGTCGAGGGGAGCCAGGCGAGGGAAGGGCAGGAGGGTGGCGGGGAATAAAGGGCCAGGGACTTCTGTGGTCCTGTCCGGGCCAGGTGACTGTCCTGTGTGCCTTCTGACCCCCTGTTCCTTCCAGGCTTCTTATTTATTCATGCTCTTGTACTTGTCTGAGGTTAAACTATTTCATGTGACCAAATTATTGGCTGAACTGTGGGAGGAAAGGAAGTCAAGGACTGAAAACTGTAAATTTCTTGAATGTTTGTGGATTTGGGGGTCTTGGGGGCGGACTTTTATTAAAATATCGTTTTCTCCTTCGGGGAAGATTCCTCCTTTGTGTTCCAAATTTCTCGTTCTCCATGTGATTAGAAAATTATGAAATCCCAAATCATTTGTAGCATAATTCTTACTATCATGGTTTAGTTCTGTGAGTGACTTCTGTTTATTTTTTTAAGGTTATGGAAAGAAATAAGTAGTTTTACATAGACTGGGATGTGTGTGTGTGTGTGTTGGGAGGGGGGAAACTATTGCAGGTTTCCTTTGAAACTGGTTGCTTGAGAAGTTGTTGAAAGGAAAACAAAATGATTCATTGTTGAATTGTCATTTTCCTCTGTCTCTTTTCCAAGGTTTGCTTACAATTTTTCTGGATTACAGACTTCAAACATTGATTTAAGCAAAATGTGTCCTTGAGAAACTGGGTGCTTTAAATGTTTCAGTATGTGTTGCTATTTTAAGGTACATTTAGAAAGTAGTTTTGTATGAATTCTGAAATAGCTTTCTCCAAGCAATTTTTTAAACACAAAAAAGATAACTAGTAAAAGGATGAACTTTGTGAATTATAAAACAGACGCGAATTAATACATCCTATGTTTGGATTTGAAACAGTTTTCTTAATTGCTTTCCATTTAAAGAGAGACCTTTTTGTCTGGTGTACACTGGTTTCTTTAGTCTCAGTCTGTTGGGGGAGGGGAGAGAGGATGACTCTATACAATAATAAAATCATCTTTGGGTAGGTATTTCCTTCCATGGATTTGCTTGCTGAGTTAATTCCACTGTAAATTATAAACCGGTGTTGATTTTGATGGCCTAGTCTGGGTAGAAAGCTGGTTTCCAGCTCTCCCTGTTGTTGTTAAGGTCGAAGGGAAAAGAGGCAGAGACAGACACACACACATACACACACACACACAATACCAGGCTGAGGGCTCATTGTTCTTCCATACACACATTCATTCTCTCTCTCCCATATTTGGGACTAGGTTTACACAGACAAACACAGCTCTTTTTGGGAGAGAGGAGAGAAGATGGGGGAAGGGAGGGTGCTTTTCTTTTTCAGCTTTCTTCCACCCATCTCATGTCTGGCCTTTTTTGCAACCTTCCGAGGCAGAAGAGTACATTGGAAACTAAAGGACATTCAAAAACATGTTCAGACTTCTTTTCTCTGCCTCCCTTTCTTCCCTTTGCAGCCCTGGTTTCTGCTACTCTTTTCTTTTTTGTGTATGTAAAGATATAATCCCTCTTTATATGTCCTGGCCTTAGATTCAGCTCTCAGTGCTTTCGGATTCCTCATTGCCCCTGACTTTGTTGGGGACAGTGATTTGTTCACTTGACCCTTATTGTAGTGAATGTGATCATGGATCGTCTTTTGTAGGTAGGAATAGATTGTCTCAGTTAAGGTTGTAAAGATTGTATTTGAGGTTAATGTTTAGCAAAATGGTATGTGAGTGTGTATTAGTCGTGTGATAGTGTGATGGTCAGGTTTGCTGCCTATTGAGCTGTCAGTGTTGTTTTTGTAAATGGGGGTTATAAGAAAAGATCTGTGTTTTTGTGTTGGGGACTCCTTTGAACACTGGACAGGGAATAGGCTGAGAGTCCACCTGGGGTAAAACCCAGCTATGGACCAAGGATGGAGGTTGTTGTGAATACTTGTGGGTTGCAGAATAGCACCTTCTACTGGTTAATTGCTTTGAAGGATCCGGTGGAGAGGGTGGAGGAGGGGATTAACGGCTGAGGCTTAATGATTTTCTTTTAAATGTAGTTGTAGTGCCTTTCTGCAAATGCCACTTTCCTGAGCTGCTAATACAGATGCCCTTTGACAGGCACGGTTGCATGGAGGCTTTATTATGTTATTGGCTGTGTCTTGACATTAATTTGTTCTGTTATCAGAAGTATTTACACATTGTGACTTCCAAAGACTCCTTGGAATTGATACTCTTCCATCTTTTATGAGAAATATAGTGTGTCTTGAAATATTAAACAAAATAAGTGGGATTATTTGCATTCCAGGTGTTGGGAACTGTATATACACTAGCAGCCTTTAAAAAAAGTTATTAATGTCATTAGTAAAAAGTCAAATGAACCTATGCTATAGAAAGTAAAATCCTAGCACTGGACAGAGAGGTTTTTCTCAGATATTTAACCTGGGTAGAAGGGTAGAAGAGGTGTTGGGATGGGGAAATCACTAAAATCAGCAATTTTGCATATGTAATAGTGTTGTATTGCATTACTGTTGTTTTCAGTAATCGTATAAACATAAGTAAAATTAAGTCTGATAGGATGACTTATTGTATAGATTAGATTTAAAAAAAATAAAATTGGAGGCCAGAGAAAATGTGAAATGAGTGTGTACACAGATTAACACAGAAGAGGACCAAATTCCTGCTCAAAGGCTTATAAACCATGGTGCAGTTTCAGAGATAATCTGCTTGATAAATGCCCTGAATGATTTTTGTTATCACATATCCTAACCCATCTCAATTGTTTTATTATTTTATTTTAGCATATTATGGGGGTACAAGTGTTAAGGTTACGTATATTGTCAATTGTTTTAAATGTAATGAACTGTTAGGTTTGCAGGGGACTCATGTGTAGGGTAAACATCTTTTGTTTACACACTGGCAATTTCCAGGAATGTGGTTTCTGATCCACTTTGCTTTCAAAATTTGAAGAATAATCTCTAAATTTGTGTATCTTTTACAATGAAATATGAAGAGCTCAAATGTATTATTTATTTAGTAGGAATGGAGTCAGGTAATTTTAATCCAATATATTCTGTGCCAATGTTTTATTGCAAGGAAGTTAGAATAACAGAACCAATTCATAATGAAAAGGTAATCTAAATCAAGAAAAAAAAATGTCAGTTACTTTTCCAACTTTGACTTATTTGTCAAAAAATTAAAAAGAATGGGGCAGTAATCATTGTCAGGTCCTGCAATAATTATATGTAATATTGAACAGAAATATGCCAGGTGCTGTGAAAACACACAAGAATATAATCTGTGCCCTTCTGAAAACCAGTGTATGTGAAATATTATGATGGATTTGGTAAGCACCCATTACTTTAAAATTAGTTTTGAATCTTTAACATCTTGTTCAAATCTCAGTAATCAAAAAAACATTTAAGTAGTAAAATAAGTTGTATATACCAAGTTCTTTTGGGAATAGTATGATTTCCTACTAACTGCTTTTGGCAGCTACTTATGCAGGTGATTTAAAGGTTAAGATAGCAGAAAATTCAAGTGTTTAAGTGAGTCATTAGTGTAACCTAGCTGTGAACTTCATTACACATACACACACACACACATCCTGAAACAATAAGCTATTGTCTTACATAATCGGTTTCTGATAATGCTGTACAATAGTTGATCATGGTTTTTTTTTTTACACAACCAGAATTCCTCTTGAGTCGTATTTAAGTGATTGTTAATTATTAGTATCCTGGTAATTATTCCAAAGTTGGAGCTTTGTTAGTCCTTTTTGTGATTTTGCTGAGCCTTTTGGCTTGTGCTTGGTTTCTTGTTTACCAGAGTTCTAGTGTTTATTAAATAAGGAAAATTTACAAAACGCTAGAAAATTGTTAAGATTGCTTCGACCTTTTTTTTTTTGAGACAGAGTCTCGCTTTGTTGCCCAGGCTAGAGTGAGTGCTGTGGCGTTAGCCTAGCTCACAGCAACCTCAATCTCCTGGGCTCAAGCAATCCTCCTGCCTCAGCCTCCTGAGAAGCTGAGACTACAGGCATGTGCCACCATGCCCGGCTAATTTTTTCTATATATATATTTATTAGTTGACCAATTAATTTCTTTCTATTTTTATAGTAGAGATGGGGTCTCGCTCTTGCTCAGGCTGGTTTCAAACTCCTGACCTCGAGCAATCCGCCTGCCTCGGCCTCCCAGAGTGCTAGGATTACAGGCGTGAGCCACTGCGCCTGGCCTGCTTCCACCATTTTAATGAACATTTGACTACAAATAACTGAAGCATGCCCAAATAATAAATACATTTACTAGCTTGTAGTTTTGGTTGGAATTGTGATTTGTATAGCTAACTTTGGTAAGATGTAATACATGTCTGTACATTAGGTAACTAGGTCAGAGAGTACTGTTAATGTAAGAAGTTTTTGGTAAAGTGACCTGTTTGTGCCAGTGTAAAATAATTTTTAATTGGTAAAATTTGCCAGTATATCAGCAACCATAAGCAGTACATTTGACTGTGAAATTTTTCCTTATATGGTTATGTTAAAAAATGATATGACCTTTAATTTATAAACCCCTTAGTATTTGAGGACTCCTCATAGCCTGTTTGTCTTGGGTTTTGCATCAGAAGTTGAAGCCATGTATCATGTCCTAATTTTAAAGTAGTTATACATGTGACTTTTAAGGGTTTTGATTAGGTTGTTTTGGTTGCAAGAAACAGAAAAGTCTTTCAAGTCATCTAAGGGTATTGAAGAAAAGTGGAACACAAATTTAAGCGGTATGAATCAGGCCTCACTAAAAAGCAACAGCCACAGGTTCAGTAGTGCTTCCTGGATACTGGATGCTGTTGGGGGTAGGGATCCCACTCTGCTTTAGTGACCAGATGCCTTGTTGCCTCCTCAACAGTACGAGTTTGTTGTGCTATACCCTAGTGCCAGGGCTGTATATGATCGTCCAGGCTGTGTATAGCAATATGGCTACCACTCTAAAGGGGGACAGTGTTAGCATTGTTGTCCTGGACTCACTGAAAAAGAGCTTGTGAGCAAGCATGGCCATGTAGCATCTCTAGTGAGAGTCCTGAAGCAGCGGCAGAGGAGAGTCCCTCCTACGAAAACCCCATTCCAGCACACGTGGCCATACATACGCTTAGCAGAGCATGCCTATGCATGTTCATTGGCACCTGTGCATATCCCTTAGGCTTCCGGAGGTCTCATTCTTGACCCCCTTCCTACGTTTGAGGTGGGGAGTGACGGGAGTTCAGGGTGGGGTGAACACAGTTCAGGAGGAGTGTGAGTAGGCGAGAAGGTGAGCATGTGTCTGTGTGTGTGGACTGCCTAGGGAGGCACTGGAAACCTTGCTACTAGGCAGAACCTGGCTATGCTGGGCAAGTGTATCCACACAAGAGCAGCTTGGCTTAATTCCTAATGGGACACAGAGGCTATGGCCACTGATTTAAATAGACATTTGATATATGAAATTGTCATTCAGGTGAATTCAAACTGAGTGTTCCTTATTAAACCCAGAGCCAGTCTCCCCCTGCCCCTTACTTTCCCACCTTTCTGCGTGGGTCACCACGTAGGACTGAAGGAGAGTATGACTGATCAGTCTGTGATCCTGCTTTGCCTGGCAGGGCCACTACATGAGGCTGTTCAGGCTAAACAATAATATGCTCCTTAAATTTTTTACTGAAGGAAGGCACTAAACAGCCAGGGCTGGCCCACCTAATCATCTAATATTATTAACTTATGTTTTATTTCTGGTTTCTTTGTGTCTTTATGCCTATGCTTCTACTTCCACTATGAAGGACTTTTTGTATCTTTAATTAACATTTCCTCAAAGAGAAGATCTGATAGGTCATCAGTTATTACCACTGTTGGTTAGTGGTTTGGGGTCAGACCACCTAATAAGCTACCCACCACCCCCCAGATGGACTGCCCTTGGGCTGGGTGCTCACCCCTAAATTTATGTGTTTGAATTGAGGGACACAGTTGGAGCTGGGGGAATGGGAGACATTCTGAGCCATGTGGCCTATGGAAAGGGAATTTCTTTTCTTCTGTTATATCCTATCATGTTTTCCTATCTTCGTTTTCCCTGACATCTGGTATGGCTGTTGTTGCTTTTGATAGCTTATTCTAACAGTTTATTTTGCTTTATTTATTTATTTATTTTTGAGACAGTCTCGCTTTGTTGCCCAGGCTAGAGTGAGTACTGTGGCGTCAGCCTAGCTCACAGCAACCTTAAACTCCTGGGCTCAAGCAATCCTGCTGCCTCAGCCTCTCGAGTAGCTGGGACTACAGGCATGTGCCGCCATGCCCAGCCAGTTTTTTCTATATATATTAGTTGGCCAATTAATTTCTTTCTATTTATAGTAGAGACCAGGTCCCGCTCTTGCTCAGGCTGTTTTCGAACTCCTGACCTCTAGCAATCTGCCTGCCTCGGCCTCCCAGAGTGCTAGGATTACAGACATGAGCCACTGTGCCTGGCCTATCAATGCTTTTTATAACCTAATTTTGGAATACAGTAATTTTCGCATACTGTCGCTTGCACCATATTCTATTAGTTAGAATCAAGTCACTAAATCCACTGAATCTATCCCTTGAAGGGAGGAGTATCAAAGAATTTGTGGATTTATTCTAAAACTGGCACAGAGGTTCAAAGGAGAGAGGGATGACTGATTAAAAAATGTTTTTCTTCTTGATTAGTTATCTTCAACAGTGGTTTACTTTGGTTATTAGAGGAGGGTGGTATGATCAGAACCTTACATTACTTTTCCCTCTACCCATGCTGAGATATCATTTATTTCCTACCTTTCTCCTATTCTTACTTCAGGTTTAGTCTTATTTAGTTAGTTATTTTTGGGATGGGGATCTCAGTGCACTGCCCAGGCTGGTCTTGAATTCCTTGCACCAAGCCATTCTTCTACCTTGGCCTCCAGAGTAGTACAGGCATGAACCACCTTGGCTAACTGATCTATTTAATTAAAACTGTACTTGGCACACACTGCCTAAAGTTTTTTTGGTTTGGGTACTCTTATTTTCTACCATTTAAGTACCTTTTCTTCAGTTCTTTAACCTTCCCACTTATTTGATTATTTCATATTTTGTGTTAATGTTTATTACTTACATTTATATTTTAGTGCTAATTATACATTAGCACATGAGTACATTAGTATATACATTAGTATTATACATTAGTACATTAGATTGTAAACCCCTTGAAGGCAGAAAGTTTTCCTGTAACTATACCAGTATGTATGCTCACATTTGAAATTAGATATATTCTGAAAAAGACAATTCATTGAATCTAAGATGCCAGCATTTGTAAGATGCATTGTTATTTTATATATCATAAGGATCAAAAAAGATGCTGCCAATTAAACTGTGTAAGATCTGTGGCAATTCCAGTGGTATACAAATGTAAGGCAAACACTGTGAGAGTCATTGAGATATGGTCCCTCTATTTAGGCTGTTTTTCTTTTCACCACTATGTATTCCTTGGAAAGCATGTCTGAAGATAGATCTTAAAGCAGATTATTTTCTTTCATAGGAACAGTATTATAGGTTGTGTTCTTACCTAAGTGTTTAGTATGAAAAATCTTAACTATGGCCAACACTACAGTAAAAACAGAGGTGCTGCCACAAACCTATAGTCATTATAGTTAAGTGACTATAGTTGCCATAGAGTAGATATAACCATTATATATTTTAATTTGTAATATGTTATATATGTAATATACAAAAATACTTACCACCCTCCTGTATCATTATTTTGACCTGAAATATGCTAACTTTATTTTAAATACTAGTGTTCCTCATAATTCTGTCCATTAACTTCTCCCTTAGCACTGTCTGTCTTTTAACAGTAGTTTGCTTCCAACTTGCCAGTTTATAAATAAAGCTCTAATCTCTCTCCTGAAATTCAGATCCATGTTGCCTTCTGGCTCTTTGGATATCTTTTGGGCACTAAGCTTCAAAACTTCCCAAGCTATATTTTTCCACTCTTAACCATTATACTATTGTAGAAAAGTAGTTAAGAATTCTGAACTCAATCCACACACAGCCTACTGCTTGTTAACTCTGTGACTTTAGGCAAGTTATTAATATTTATTTACCTTTTAGTGTCTGTTTCTCCATCTGTAAAATGGGAATAATAATACTCATCTCATGGGTTTGTTTTGAGGACCAAAGTAATTAATATATAAAAGTGCTTAAAAGTCTGTGGCAGGCCGGGCGCTGTGGCTCACGCCTGTAATCCTAGCTCTTGGGAGGCCGAGGCGGGCGGATTGCTCAAGGTCAGGAGTTCAAAACCAGCCTGAGCAAGAGCGAGACCCCGTCTCTACTATAAATAGAAAGAAATTAATTGGCCAACTGATATATATATAAAAAAAAAAATTAGCCGGGCATGGTGGCGCATACCTGTAGTCCCAGCTACTCAGGAGGCTGAGGCAGGAGGATCGCTTGAGCCCAGGAGTTTGAGGTTTCTGTGAGCTAGGCTGACGCCACGGCACTCACTCTAGCCTGGACAACAAAGTGAGACTCTGTCTCAAAAAAAAAAAAAAAAAGTCTGTGGCAATAGTAAGTGCTTAATAAATATAGGCTATTTTTATTATTACTGTTATCATTGACATCCAGAGATCTAGCTTTCCACTATGTTTCCTTTCTTTGTTATCTGCAATGCTCAACAGCCAGGAGATTTGAAGGAGCAATGGGTCAACTCTAGAGGGTTTGAATAAGTTTTCTCTAAGGTACCAATTCTAAAATTTTTACTATCCCATGAATATAAGGAAATGCTACAAAACAGTGTAGGATTAAATACCAAGTGAATGGCACAGACCATAGAGTAATAGTGGAGTTTGGGGTGTTAATAAATGATCAGAGTGTCGTGGCTTAGCTGTTCCTCTTATTTGTGATGTTTCTGAAGGAGATTTATATAAGAACAATGGCAGATGTTCTTATATAAGAACAAATAGCAAATAGGAAAGTCAAATATTACTTTATTATTAATTGGACTTTTGGTGAAAATACCAATGTAGAGCTGTCTGGTAAACTGAGTTGGAGCTTATTGCTTAAGCTTAAGGCCTAGGCAAGGGCTCTCTCATCCTCCTAAATCTCACTATCTTCCTACTCCTAGGCTGGCTATCTAACAGAAGACCCAAACATAGTCTTCCACGCATGTGTGAGAGAAACGAGCAAGAGCAAGATAGTAAACTCTCATATATGTGTGTAACTTTTAATTTTCATACTTAAAAACAGGATCCAGTAAGTATTGTGGACTCCGACCCAATAAGATTAGTGTTGCCTATTCTTAGGTTAAAGAAGGCAGGGGTTGGAGGGAGAGAGCAAGGGATCTTTTGTTGGTCCAGCTTCAGCTCTCCAGTGAGGTTGGTTTAATGGCCTGTGAGGACTAACTAAAAACATGTGACTATTTGTCTAGCAGCCCTACATTCTGACTTTTTTCAGGACAGTCCCTGGGACCTGGGGCTGGGGGGACTGCAAAGTATTTTTCAAATGTAAGGATAAGGTTACCCTGTAAGATACAATTAAGAAAAAATGTCATGTGATAAATAAAATTTGTCATTTGGAAAAGTGGCCCACCATCAGTGATAGCTACTGTGGCATTTTGGTAATATGCTGATTTGACTTTTGGTAACAGGAGTGTAATTTTTGAGGAATATGATTATAGATTATTGTATTAGCAGAGCAAAGCTGAAGCCTAATCATATTATTCTCAGTCTGAAATGAAAATATGACAATGGAAGGGGGATGATTAAAGTGGAGGCTGTTAAAAGAGTCAGGTAGAGAGTTTCACTCAGCCTCTGCAGCCTCAGATGCATTGCTTGCTTGTAAACTCCAGAACAGGGGGCCCATTTACTCTGGTCACTTCACTGTACCTTGTGTGCGAGGAATGCAGTAGGCAATTATTTGTCAAATGAATGAATAATATTATTGTATGGTATTATTGAAGTAGATAATAAGGGAGATTGGCCTTAATTTCTTGACCCCAATGCATACTCAGGAAGCTGATTTTTTTGACAAATTCTTGATTTTAACAATTTTATATCTCAAAAATAGCATAGGAAAACCATTTTAGAGCTTCTTAGTTATTTGAATCAGCAGAAATGAGTTTTTATTTTAATCATAGGAAGTTCAAAATATATATTAGAAATTGTTTAATGAAGTAGTACTTAATAAATACATATAGTATTCTTTCTTTATAATTTTGCCTTGTATTAGGTAGGATTAGGTTCAGCAGTGAGTGGCAGAAACCCAAAATAACAATGGCTTACAACAAGATAGAAGTTTCCTTTCTTTCATGTAACTCATAGGCAGTTCTGAGCCAGTATGGTACCTTCATGCTCATTAGGGGACCCAGCCTTCAACATGTAGCTTTCTCCTTTTAGTCAAAGATAGCTTCTCCAATTTCTCATATCATTTCTGCATTCTCAACAGCAGGAAGGAGGAAAGGGCAAAAGCTGTGCAGACCCCCTTCCTCTGAAGATACTTCCTAGAAGTTGTACACATCACTTCTTCTATGTCCCTTTGATTATAACTGAATCACAGTGTCACACATAGCTGCAAGGGAAGCTGGAGGTGGCTATGTACCTAGTCAAAAATCAGGGATCCTCTTACTTTGAAGAAGAGAAGAATCAGTGTTATGCTGTATTTGTCAGTCTGTGCCATAAATCCCAATGGATCGTGTAGTGTTAACACATTTGGTAATTTGATCTTCTATATTGTTTATAAGAATGCTACTACAATGAGTTTAGTACCCAGTATAGAATTTTCACTAAAATTTGTCTTGGTCTAATGATGGCTTTGGATTTTTATTGCCAGATAAGGTTTCTAAGATGAACTAGCTGGCTTCTGATTTGAACATTCTGATGTCAGTGGCATAATTTGCCCTGTATATTTTTTTATTTTTATGTGATTTATTATTGTAGGAATAGTTACTGAAATTTTCTAAGTTTTTTATACACTAACCATATGATTAAAGACTTTTAGAAACTTTTAATTCTTACTATTTGTAAACTAGAAAAATGTGCATCTTGTTACTATTAATATATTGAAAAATGCTTTTATTAACATTTATTAATATTAAGAAATCTAGCTTTACAAAACCTCTACATGGTTTAATAATTTATTTGGAATTGCTTAGCACCTGTGTTTTCATAGCTCTTTGAGAATTTTAGGGTCTTTTTTTTTTTAAGACTAGTCAAGTGCAGTAGTGAGGAGGGGGGAAAGTAGTAGAACAAGGAGTTCAATCTGTAACTGACTGTGAACAATCACGTGAGATAACTCACTACCTTCGGACCAGCCAAATTTTAGGGTCTTTACTAAGCATTTAAGCAGTTTTGATGCTATATAAAAACTTTAATAAGTTGGGTTATATGTGTGCTTGGAGTATGTATGCTGTGATTTTCCTGGTAATGAGCAATGACTTCTCACAGCTCAGATAACTTTAGTTTTGGACAATTTATCTTTCCATCTATTGGTTGTCATATTTTATTTGCCCCAGCATACAAATAAATGGTGCAATTATGTAATTGTTGTAAATAGATTTACTTTCTAATGTCATTTATAAAATATTTCTGGACTGGGTGTGGTGGCTCACACCTATAATCCTAGCACTCTGGGAGGCCGAGGCGGACGGATTGCTCAAGGTCGAGTTCAAAACCAGCCTGAGCAACCAGCCTGAGACACCCCGTCTCTAGTATAAATATAAATAAATTAATTGCCCAACTAATATATATGGAAAAAATTAGCTAGGCATGGTGGCACATGCCTGTAGTCCCAGCTACTCGGGAGACTGAGGCAGAAGGATTGCTTGAGCCCAGGAGTTTGAGGTTGCTGTGAGCTAGGCTGATGCCACAGTACTCACTCTAGCCTGGGCAACAAAGCGAGACTCTGTCTCAAAAAAAAAAAAAAAAAATTTCTGTACTTAGAACCAAAGTTATGAATGTATTATTAAGTTTTAGTGTCCAAGGACTCTTTTTTTTTGAGGCAGAGTCTTGCTCTGTTGCCTAGGCTAGAGTGCCTTGGTGTCAGCTTAGCTCACAGCAACCTCAAACTCCTGGGCTCAGGCGATCCTCCTGCCTCAGCCTCCTGAGTAGCTGGGACTGCAGGCATGTGCCAATGTGCCCAGCTAATTTTTTCTTTATATATTTTTAGTTGGCCAATTAATTTCTTTGTATATTTTTAGTAGAGACGAGGTCTCACTCTTGCCCAGGCTGGTCTTGAGCTCCTGACCTTGAGTGATGCACCCGCCTCAGCCTCCCAGATTGCTAGGATTACAGGCATGAGCCACCGCGTCCAGCCTCTAAGGACTTCTTAAAACCCTGTATTATGAAATTGGTCATAGTAATTTCCTTTTCAGGTGGTGTACCAGGGCACTGAGGAGCTGGGTGAGGAAGGTGGGATCTTACCTTTCTATCTTTCATATTGCTTTTTTTTTTTGAGACAGAGTTTTTTTTTTTTTTTTTTTTGAGACAGAGTCTTGCTTGTTGCCCAGGCTAGAGTGAGTGCCGTGGCGTCAGCCTAGCTCACAGCAACCTCAAACTCCCTCAAACTCCTGGGCTCAAGCAATCCTTCTGCCTCAGCCTCCCAAGTAGCTGGGACTACAGGTACCTGCCACCACACCTGGCTAATATTTCTATTTTTTTGTGGAGATGGAGTATTGCTATGTTTGCTGAGGCTGATCTTGAACTCTTGGCCTCCAGTGATCTTCCAGCCTTGGGCTCCCAAAGTGCTAGGATTATGGGTGTGAGCCACTGGGCTTGGTCAAGCCTGTTTTTTTTTTTTTTTTTTTTTTTTTTTTAACTTTTAGATTCTTGCCCTTCTCTTTTTATTATATGCTTTAGTGAAGTATGAGTTTAATTAATGGTAGTGAAATGAGGCCTACAAAATGACCAAGACACAGACTGTGCCCTTGACAAATTTTCTCATTAATGAGAAAGATAAGATGTACACAACTGAATATTAGGTAGAACAAAGTGCCTTAAGAGGTGATGATACTATGATTTAAGAAAGAGAATCAGCTCTGGTTTGGGGCATTAGGGAAGATTTGGTGTTAGGAGGTAGTGTTTAACCTGTGTTTTGAAGGATTGGCAGGATTTGGACGTGTGATAAGTAGCTAAAAAGATTTCAGGCAGGAAATTGCATGGAGCAAAGGCAGAGAGGCTGGAAATCTTGGGAAATGAGTACTTTGGCTGCTTTCATGACGAAGATTATTAAATTGTGTTTAAGTTTTCTTTTTTTAAATTTTATTTCCTTTAAAATGTTCTGTAGCAGATGCAGGCAGACATAGTTTTTTCAGCTTAGGTAGTTTATATTTGAAGCTGAAGCTGGTAGCTGTTCAAACTGAACTCTATGAGTATTTTGGAGAGGGAGCCCAAAGGTGGGCTGGTTTCTCAGTAGAAGAACAGACTGATTTGGCTGGAACCACAGCACACTGGAAAGGCAGGTTGAGATGATAGCATGCGGAGATTTAACACCAGGATGAAACTTTATTTGATAGCTTCATGTTCAAATTTAATACAAATTATAATTATAAAATTAATATATACTCATTGTAATCACATTCATAACTATATTCAGCATAGCACCCATTCTGCCAGTATGCGTATCTGCACATATAAGCATACATACCATCTTGAAGTTTGCTTTTTATATTTGATATCTCAAGATATATTTTTCAGTTTAATACTTGCATTAATAATTAAACCTTAGGTTTGTTCTGTTTTTGAAAACAACTGCACGGTAGGACACTGTATGGATGTATACTTTTCCTGTTTGATGGACACTTAAAGTACTTCTGATTCTTTGCCTCCCCATATCTGTACTGTTGTACAATCGTACAGGTATGTTTACAAGATAAATTCTAAGTGGCATTGCTGAACCAGTTGGTATGTGCATTTTTAATTTCGAAAGCTGCTATTAATAAATTGCCCTCTAAGATGTGCCAGTGTGCACACAGTGTTTTAGGGTTTTATTTCCTTACCTTCTCATCAACCCTGGATATTAAAATCTCTCTCTCTCTCTTTTTTTTTTTTTTTGAGACAAAGTCTCACTCTGTTGCCCTTGCTAGAGTGCCGTGGCATCAGCCTAGCTTACAGTAACCTCTACTCTAACTCCTGGGCTCAAGCAATCCTCCTGCCTTAGCTTCCTGAGTAGCTGGGGCTACAAGCATGTGCCACCATGCCCGGCTGATTTTTGTAAATATTTTTGGTTGGCCAATTAATTTGTTTCTATTTTTAGTAGAGATGGGGTCTTGCTCTTGCTCAGGCTGGTTTTGAACTTCTGACCTCCAGCGATCTGCTCGTCTTGGCCTTCCAGAGTGCTAGGATTACAGGAGTGAGCCACCGTGCCCGGCTAAATTTCTTAGTCTTTGCTTATCTAATAGGTGAAAAAGTATACATATTTTAATTTGCGTTTCTTTGATCATGAGTGAAGTTGATGATCTTTTCATATATCACAGTTAAAAAATACATATTTTGTGGTATCTTAGTAATAGAAACACGTGGTCATATGGAATACTTCTTTTTGAGTACCTTATTTTTTTTTTTGAGACAGAGTCTCATTCTGTCATCCAGCGTGAGCCACCACGTCCGGCCCCATTTATTTTTTAAAACCGTAACCTCCCCGCCCAGCTTTGTAGATATATGTCATATGCCATAAAATTTGCCCTTTTAGGCCAGTTGCTGTGGCTCTTGCCTGTAATCCTAGCACTCTGGGAGGCTGAGGCAGGAGGATTGCTTGAGGTCAGGAGTTTGAGACCAGCCTGAGCAAGAGCAAGATCCCATCTCTACAAAAAACAGGAAAATTAGCTGGGTGTGGTGGCTTGCACCTGTAGTCCCAGGTACTCTGGAGGCTGAGGCAGGAGGATTGCATGAGCCCAGGAGTTTGAGGCTGCAGTGAGCTGTTATGACACGGCCGCACTCCAGCCAGGGTGACAGAGTGAGACTCTGTCTCAAAAAATAACACATAAATCAATAAAAGAAGTAAAGGAGAACAACATTAAAAAAAATTTACCCTTTTATAGTCTACAGTTTCTGGGTTTTAGTCATTTATATTAAAATTGAGTGCCAACCATATATTTATTATTTGTAGTAAATATCTGTCAAGCTGAACTTGACATCCTCTGTTTGTTTCCATCAGCATAGTAGGCCCAAAATATGAAATGGGTAAATGCAGCTTTTCTCATTATTTTTCTAGTCTGAGGCCTCTTACTGGAGAGTCCAGTCAGGCTTAGCTGGGTTCTGAAATGGAGTTATGCGTGACAACTGCTTTGGAATCTCAGTGCTTTGGTACTGGATGGGGAGTGCTTTCTTTTAAATAGCTTGTAGTTGAAACTGATTTTCAACTGCTAGAGGTGATACAAACTCCAACTTTTTCTGAAAATATTTTAAATACAAAATCTGAGGTGAAAAGGGCTTCTGAGGTAAAAAGATTTTAAAACATGGTAAGTGCTTAAAATTAGTAAGTCAGTTTTTTAGGTGGGTGATACAACTCCTTTGTAGTTACTCTGGTGTAAATAATACCTACATGAGGGGGGTGAAGGGGCATGGGCAATATATGTAACCTTAACACTTGTACCCCTATAATACGCTAAAAAAAAAAAAGTGATACCTACTAAAGAGTATGCGTGTGTGATTATGAGATGACTAAATTGCTTTACTTTAAGAACAGTAATGATCTGGCCTGTGTGTATTTCTGTTGTGATTCGCACAGATACTAAGTGTGGAAAAAAGCACCCATTAGTTTGACTGATTTTTTTTTTTTTTTGAGTGAACTATTTCTGCCCTGTAGCATTGGCTCCCGTCTGGTTGGGTCCTCTGTATCTCGTGCTCATTGCCCAGGGACGAGTTAGAGAATAGTAGCTCTTATTCTGGCTAAGTCTGGGACTCTGATTTGTATTCTTTCACTTGGGGAAAGACGTCTACAGAGGCTCTCATAGTAGATGGTTTCTATTGATTTTGATAGAACCAAATGTATTATTCTCTTCCTTTTGCTTTTATATATACTTAAACGTTCAATTGCTTGTTCATCTTAGTACAATATCCTTAAAATTGTGGTTCTCTGCATTTTAACCCCCTCATCTTGCATATTTTTCCATGTTTTTATGCCTTTTCTGTTTGGAAAGTTATTTTTCATTGGATTGGTTTTTTTATATATATATATTTTTTAGTTGGCCAGTTTATTTCTATTTTTAGTAGAGACAGGGTCTCACTCTTGCTCGGGCTGGTTTTGAACTCCTGAGCTCAAACGATCCACCCACCTTGGCCTCCCAGAGTGCTAGGATTACAGGCGTGAGCCACCACGCCTGGCCACTGGATTGGTTTTAATCATTTAAATTACAGTGTCTCCTCATTTTCCCTCTTGACATCCCTTTTCTTGTTATCAATTTTTTCATGTCTTAAGGTTTTTTCCTAATGTAAAGTCCCTTGGCCTTTTAGTTGTAGTTTTGATTAAAGTGGATTTTTTCTTGGGCTTTTAATTAGATTTTCCTTTCCTTTAGTTCTTCAGAGGGAGATTGAAGATGATGCTGACTGACAGTTGGGTCAGTGGCCCAATTATGTAGGATGGGACTACTGTGAACTTTGAGTGGCTAGAATACAGCATTTAACTTAGCTTGTGGGTGTTTCCATTTCTACTTGACAGTTATTTATTGGCTTAGAGGCACTGTCCTGAAAAAAATAGCAATAAATATAGACAGTGAAAAACCCCACTTATTCTTTTATACTATGCCTATTTGAGTCTTACTCAGGTAAGATCTGAGAACTGGGTGAATACTATTTATAATTCCAGAAACAATATTTTGCTAAAAGATGTGATGTTGATTAGAGGGGAGAGAATTACTGAGTCTTTTAAAAACACTTTGTATGGGCCGGGTGCGGTGCGGTGCGGTGGCTCACTAGCCTGTAATCCTAGTACTCTAGGAGGCTGAAGCAAGAGGATTGCTTGAGCTCAGGAATTCAGGACCAGCCTGAGCAAGAGCGAGACCCAGTCTCTACAAAAATAGAAAGAAATTAGCCAAGCAACTAAAAATAGAAAAAAATATTAGCTGAGCATGGTGGCACGTGTCTGTAGTCCCAGCTACTTGGGAGGCTGAGGCAGGAGGATCGCTTGAGCCTAGGAGTGTGAGGTTGCTATGAGCTAGGCTGATGCCACGACACTCTAACCCAGGCAAGAGAGTGAGAAGACTCTGTCTCAAAAAGAAACCAAAATAAAAACCACTTTGTATGTGCTGTGTAATTCATGTTTTTTCTTGCTTTGCTAGAATGTCTTGAACCATGATAGATTCTGCATTATACAAATAAGCTTGAGTCTGAGCACAGTAGTTCACGCCTGTAATCCCAGTGCTTTGGGGAGGACAAGGCAGGAGGATCACTTGAGGCCAGGAATTTGAGACCTCCCCTGGTTGACATAAGTGAAACCCTATCTCTACAAAAAATAAGAAAAATTAGTCAGGTGTGGTGGCTCACATCTGGTGTCCCAGCTACTCAGGAGACTGAGGCAGGAGGATCCCTTGAGTCCAGGAGTTCAGGGTTGCAATGAGTTATGATCATCTGGTCAACAGAGTGAGACCCTGTCTCAAAAACAAACAAACAAACAAACAAACAAACAAACAAACAAACAAACAAAAAACCAATCTTGATATGACTCCTGGCCAGTGTGAGCAGACCTGGATTCCAGTTCTACTTGAACTGTGGGCTCGGAGTATGATTATGTGCTCTGCTTCCATAGCTGTCAAAGGGACAATAGTATATAAACAGAAGTAAAAAAATAATAGATATGGAAATACTTGGAAAATATAAAAATACTCAACAAATCTGAAGTACTTCAGGAACTCAGAACTCAGGACTACTATGGCCCACAACCCTTACTTAACCTGTCTATATTTGTCATCTATAATGTTGTCTGGAGAAATCCACGGCTCCCCTACTCCCAGCACCTGGGCTGGAGTGCAGTGGCATCATGATAGCCCACTGCAGTCTCCAACTCCTGGGCTCAAACTATCCTCCTGCCTCAGCCTCCTGAGTAGCTGGGACTACAGGCACAGGTCACCACACCTGGATAAGTTTTCTGTTTCTTGTGGAGACGGAGTCTCGCTTTTGCTTGGGCTGTACTTTCTTGATGTTTCCTGTACTCCACTATGTGCAGATGTATTTATTCTGAATATTTTTATGTGGATGTTACTAAGTGCTTATTAGTTTTCAGATATATATTGTTTTGTTCTTAGGAGCTTTGTCCTAAATACTTTGATTTTCAATCTTATGACAAGAGACATCAAAAAGGCATTTTATGAGAGTGATAATGCATTGCATTTTTCTTCTCTTTTAACAAATTCAACAACTTTTCAATCCCAGAAATCTGTAAATATGTTGTTTGTGGAAAATACAATGGGGATGGCATCAATAGATGGTTTCTATTAGGAATTGGAATAGTTTTTCCTGCCACCTCAATCACAAGTTCAGGACCCTTTAATATAAAGTTGTAGAGAGAGCTAGAGTTAGCTTATAGCCTCTGAAATTATTTGAGGCTGTGTTTTTCTCTCTCAAGTACTTTATTGCAGTCTAATCATTCAGGAAAATAGCTCTTACTGAAGCTTTTTTGCTTTCTGGGAGTCAAAGATTAACTTATAAGTAGGATAGTTAGTATGGGTCCTTCTCCCCCCACTTCCCCTTTAGACTATCCTGACTCAAGGGAGAGTTGTCTGGTTAAGTGTCTTTTTCCATGAGGAGCCCATATAATTTAAGTTTTCTCACTTTTGGTTTAGTTATTTGGGGTTATTCCTCATCCTGTATGAAGAGGCCATCTTTTCATCACTTCCTTAGAAGAACATAGATGCCGACAAATTCCTTGCATCCCCTAGTCCATTTTGCTTGGGTCTTCCTCTTCTTGCAATTTTCTAGGATGCTAGTTGCCAGCCTTGCTGGTGTGGGACTGGCTTTGAAATCCAAGGCCTCTTTTGAGGATACAAAGGACTGTAGAGGATGGAAATGTTAAGGTTGCAAAATGCTTGCAGTGTACCACATGCTGTTGATATGCTTACCATAGTAATTTATGAGCCTTAGAAATTTAGGCCTTTGATATAGCTGTCATGAAGGTGAGCCTCAGCCCTGTCTGTGCATTCTCTGAAATGATTCACTTCAGGCTCCCAATATCAAAATAAACTCCTGTTTCTTTATGTTCTCCCTGCTTTCCTCCCTTCACAGCTTCTTTAAACCTTCTTTTTTATTTTTTGAGACAGTGTCTTGCTCTATTGCCTGGGCTAGAGTGCCGTGGCATCAGGCTAGCTCACAGCAACCTCAAACTCCTGGGCTCAAGCAATCCTTCTACCTCAGCCTCCCAAGTAGCTAGGACTACAGGCATGTGCCACGATGCCCGGCTAACTTTTTCTATATATTTTTAGTTGTCCAGCTAATTTCTTTCTATTTTTAGTAGAGATGGGGGTCTCGCTCTTGCTCAGGCAGGTCTTGAACTCCTGACCTTGAGTGATCCTCCCAGAGTGCTAGGATTACAGGCGTGAGTCACCACACCTGGCCTTAAACCTTCTTAAAATTGAGAAAATACTTGTTATAAGACACTGCTAAAAAGAATCTAGCATCTAGGGGAAGTGTTAGAGAATTGAATGTCACTAGAGTACCAAGGAGAGAGGAGTTTGACCTGTTTTGAACTCATCTGTGACTCATGTTTATTTTATAAAACTCTAATAACACTAATAATGATAGCTGCTAACAGCTACATTTTTGAGGTTCAGTTTCATTTATTTAGATACAGAGACAGTCGTCTATCTTCTTTTAGGAGGTCATTGTTTGGGAGTAACTATATATGTACTTCTAGTACCATGTCACAGTCACTGTGGGATCCACTTGCAGAGAAGATTTGGGGAGGGCATTAGCTTCCTGCTCATGGTGTTACTGAGAAAGGAACTGTGGCCATTTATTTAATTCTGGACAGAAGACCTGTTGTTTGTATTACATTAACTTAGAGGTCAGTATTTGAAATTTTCCGTTTGGCCATTATAAGAGGATCCCATAAGAATACTTATGACTGTGAAATTAGCCAAATACGTAGTTTATTTCAAAGACGAGGAAAACCTGTTGTACTTGTGATTACCTGGTTTCTGGAATGAATTACTGAACTGATGTTTGTTTTTATATGCAGAGAAAAAGTTATATGCTTGGTACTCTTTCAATTATAAACTTAATAGGTTATGAGAGATATAACTCGGGCATCATTAAATGAAGAAGGTGTTCTTGTAATTTATCTTTCTTTGTGAAGCTTTGCCTGTTCTGTTGATGACAAATTCTGGGAGGACATTGTTCTACATTTTTAGTGATGATGTACTTTATTTGTCCTTAAATGATTTCTGACAAGTTTTCTTTCCTTCATATTTTCTATTAAATATTTTGCTTGACTTTTGGAGAGTTATAATGTCCTCTACTTCTCCCTTTTCTTCTCCGATGGTTCATATTGAGTGCCCAGGAGTTGTATGTTTAATTTGGTAAAAGAGACTTAAGAAGAATCATACTTCCCATGTGCTTATGCTGATCATGAAAAGCAAAACTTATTATTAAAGGATAGACCAGGTGATTAATAAGTGAAACATAACTGTTGTTTTAGAAATGATCTGTAATACCTTGATACAGATAATATCTGTAATACCTTAATAATGATCTGCCATACCTTCTAGGAGGCTACTCATCTAAGTTTCCTTCTCTCTGGGTAGTTGGTATTGATAAGGGATTATCAGAGTGATCTATTGGGCTTGTCCATTCATTTCTGCAGGGCACTATACTAGGCACTAGAGATACAAAGATGAGGAAGACGTGCCTTCATGGAGTTCATGACCAAAAGGGAGGAACAGATATGAACAAAATCACTAAAATATGCTCTGAAAAGAACCCTAATGATAGTAGAAACATGCTCCAACAACCCAGAGAGTGAGAAGTATGCATACACCCTGGGCATCTGCATAGCATTTGTTTAGTTAATACAACAAGAAATCTTTTTTATCAATAATGTGGTTCTTCCCAGCCCACCCGAAGGCAGCTACATTTATTATGAATGTGTGCCTGATGTAACTTGCGTGGGGTTTTCCGTGCCACTAATGGTTTCCAGGGAGTAGAGAGTAAATCTCTTTTCGTAAGAGGTTGGGCACCCTAACCCTGTGTTATCTGGAATCCAAAATACCTTTCTATGTACATTTTTTTACTTTTAAGAATATTCTTTCAGAGATTATATAAAAATAATTTTCTTCATTTTTCCTGAGCCCCTTTGGAAAAAGAGCTCTATCCAAATAAAGGGGACACAATATTTGGTTTTTCAGTACATTTTTCCCTGCCAACCTTCCTTCTTCCCTAAAGAAGTAAAGCCTGACTATTTTTCTTCCTGGAAAATGGCTTACTTAGTTTATCTCTGTATGAAGGATTCGAAAAATCATTTAAAAATAATTGATTAGCATTTTAAAAAACTGACACAGGTATCATTTTGGAGCTTTATTAATTAAACTTTAAGCTGTTAGTCACACCTACTACCTTCATATTTCTTTTACTGGCATTAAATCTATTAATTCACCAAATAGATTTATTATCTATTTGTATTATTAGCTAGATAAGCTGTTGGGGAGACTTGCAGTATGGTGATGTTTGCCCACATTAGGAATAAATTGTTTTTCTTTTACTTCATTTTTTTGGGGGTTAGGGGTTGGTCTTTTAACTATCTTATATTATCAGTACATATGCTCTGTTTCCTGTCCTAAAGGAATGTGTAAGTCCAGTCCTAACCTTTAGGTGCTTGAAACTGTAGTTCCAGAGAAAAACAGCTGGCACTGAATGCTGCCTGTCTCAACTTTCCACCTAGGATCTGCCAGCCAGCCAACCGGTATTGGATGCATGTGTTCCAAGTGTAATGTTGATATAAGTGAGATATAAAAAAAAATAAAAGTTACTACCTTTGGCCTCACAACTTAGGAGGCAAGCCTTGCAAGAATACAACATTTAGAGATTTTTATAACAGTGCAATACAGCGAAGTACTTATTGTTTAGTATAACAAATACAGTTCAATTTCAGGTTAGCTAGAGATTATTGTAGATTAAAGAAATTGACTTTAGCCTAGTGTGGTGATGTGTGCCTGTCGTCCCAGCTACTTAGGAGGCTGAGGCAGGGGGATTGCTTGAATCCAGGAGTTTGAGGTTGCTATGAGCTACTATGATGTAGCCCAGGTGACAGAATGAGACCTTCTCTCAGGCAAAAAAATGACTAAAGATTCATCAAGAACCTAAGAGTAGGTTCTTAAAAAAATGGGTGCTATTTGAATAGGGGAGTAGGAGAGCAGGTTAGGACAGTCCAAGCAAGGGTCAGCCTGAGGCAAGAATGAATATAGGCTGCCTAGGGTCAGTAAAGAGAACCTACCTGGAGTACAGAATCTGCAGGGAGGAATAGGGTGAGACTAGTTAGGTAGACCTAAGAAGACAGACTTGGAATGCTAGGTATGCAAAGAGTCTTTGTTGGCACCTGAAAGGACTGGGGAAAGGTGATAAAGCAGCAGGGCAGCTAGAGACTGGAGGGTAAGTCTATCTGGGTACTTTTGGCCCAGATTTGTAATGTGGGGTTAGGAAGTGCACTGGCCAGTCCTGGTAGAAAGCTGTGTGTGCACTTGTGTGGTGTGTTAAAATGGCTTCCTGCCACTGCTAGTGTTTGGTTAGTAAGACAGAATGAAGGAAAGAGGTAGCCATGGGACAAATGGGCTTTGAGAAGTCTGAGTTGTTGGTAAAGTATTACTGTTGGCTTTTATTTAGTATCATATTTTATACAAAATCAATTTTACCAAAAACCGTAACCATCAAATATAGAAGTCATTTTAGTTTTTTATTAAAAGCATAAATCATAGTTTATATATAATTCCATTTCATCTCTTCACTTGTCTCTCACCCCAGACACCCACTGATTCATTCTTGATTGTTTTTATTCTCTCTTCTTCCTCCTCCCGCTCCTTCCCTTTCTTATTATCTCCGTTTATTCTTCAGGTCTCAGTTTAGGCATCATTTCATCTAGAAAGCCTTCCTCAGTCACAGTTGTGCCCAGGGTGCTCTCCCTGGCACCTTTACTGCCCCGTGATCTCTCTTACCACAGTGCACTGTAATTGCACACACACTTGTCAGTGGCCTCTGCTGCCCTGTGAGCTCTGAAGCACATGGACTAGTTTTGTTTGCTGTTAAATCCTTATCTGTCAGGGCTGGTCAGGTACATGCTACATGTTTAGTAAATATTTGTGCAATATAAAGGTTGGACTTTTTTGTCACTGTACTTACAATTTCCTTAAAAAAATCATCTCCTTAGCAGACACTTTCCTGCTTCTATTTACTCCTTACTGTTATTATTTATTATGATTGTGTTTTTAAATATATATATTTGTTAAGTATTTCCATACTATTGGGCATTTAGGTTATTTCCATTCTTTTTCCTACTATATCTAGTACTACTACCATAAACTTTCTTATACAGATAGCACTTCTTTTTAATACTTTTAAATTAAAAATGGTGCTGGATGCAGTGGCTCTTTCCTGTAATCCCAGCACTTCCAGCTGAGGCAGGAGGGTTGCTTGAGGCCAGGAGTTCAAGACCAGGCTGGGCAACCATAGCAAGTCCCCCATCTCTTTAAAAGAAAAAAAGAATAACCAGGCATGGTGGTACATGACTATTGTCTCAGCTCCTGGGGAGACTGAGGTGAGAGGATCACTGGAGTTCAAGAGTTCAAGGCTGCAATGAGCTATAATTGTACCACTGCTCTCCAGCCTGGGTGACATAGTGAGATTCTGTCTCTAAAAGTAAATAAAAATTAAAATAAAATGATAAAGGAAAGCCATACACCAAAGCACATTTTATTTTGAAAAAAGGTATTTAAAAAAAAGAGATAAAAAGGTATATATGTTTGTTTATATTATTTCTCACTTTGAAATGAGTGGCCTGCAAAATGGTATTTGTTTTGCCCAAATTTTATTTTGAACAAGGAAATGTATGTATCAATTCTTATTCAGATTAAACAAATTATAAAATGAGGCATCTGTGATGCTTAGACTGGGGGAGAGACACTGATGGGGTGTGTGGGTGGTACTGTTTTAAGTAGGTTATTCAGGGACAGCTTTGAAGACATGACATTTGAGCAAGGCCTTGAACAGGGTAAGGAACCATGCAGAGATATGGGAATAGAGCCTTCTAGTCAGAGGGAACATCAGGTACAAAAGTCCCAAGTTGGGAGTCTGTCTGTGTGGTCAAGTAACAGTGGAAAATCTCTGGGAGAACAGTAGGAGGTGAGATCAGGAGAGAAAGGCAGGAGCCAGGTGATATAGGTCCCTGTAGACCGCTTTTGGCTTTTACTCTAAGTATAATGGGATGCCATTGAAAGGTTTTCATCAGGTTGTGACAGGATCTGATCTGTGTTTTGGAAAGATCCTGTTGGCTGATGTGTAAAAGTTACACTGCTGCCAGTCAGAGTGGAAGTGGGCCGACTGGCTAGGAGGCTACTGCAGGAATCTAGGTGAGACCCAATGGGGGCTTGGATTAGGGTAGTGGTGGTGAAGGTGAGGAAGGGCGGTCAGCTTTGGGATTTTGTAAAATGATATGTCCTGAGAGATGAATCTTAACACTAGTTAAAAAACAGCTCAAGGCAAACTATTAGTGGTATTCAAAATGTCTTTCTTTTCAAAGTATTTGGTAGATTCTGTATCCTTGAGATTCCTTAGTTGGAGAAAGGAAGTAGGAAAGGTAAGGGCTGGGACTTGGTCTCATGTGAATCCATTTGCTGATGGAACAAGAAAGATTCCATAACAGGAGATGTGTAAATTCTCCTCTGTAATGGTCATTTATTTAGTATAAAAGCTATATCTAAAGAATGTATGCTTGGGTACATAATCTGAATTCTGGTGTTTACCGTGGTTATGTTCAGCTAGGCCTGTTTAGTAGTAGCTGTGAAACATATTGCAGCAATAATAAAGAATGCAGTGGGTGCCTTTTTGCTGTTATCAAAATCCATTAACAGTTTTGCTGTGCTTGACTGCTTTTCTTTGTTGATGCTTTATGGTTCATACTAAAGCTGTAGATATAAAGGACATCTATTCTACTATGGTTTCTCAAGGTCTTACAAACAATGATGTTGTATTTTGAGTAAACATCTGTTTATTCCTTGTGATGATAGATGCTAGACAGTTACAGTTTGCTTGGATTCTACTCCCCTACTTCAGATGGATTTTATCTAGGTAGAGAAAAGGCATTGAATCATGTTTTTAAGCTTTGTAGCACTACACTGGCTTATGTGAATGCTTCACACTATTGGATATTCTTTGTTGCTTTAGCTGTAGAAGAATGTTAGCTTAGTTAGGTTACACTCTTTAGTGTAGAAGGTTCTGTGAAAAGTGGGTGAAGGTACTTCTCAAGCTGTTAGAGTGGACTGTCATTTTTTTCCTGCAAAATTTGGCTTTGGGGTTATGGAATTTAAACTTATAATATTTGCTATTTGCAACATATGCAGCCATCATGTTATGTGATTGTTGGTTTTTGCTTTTTTTAGGGTTAGGGTCTTTTAAGACAGAATTTTAGAATCCTTGTTTTCTTAGCCATTTAAAGCTTGAGACCAAAGATTTAAAAACCTTTTTTGGGTAGCAGATTGATTTATTAATCTGATGAAAACTGTGGACTCTCTTTCCAGAAAAATACATGTATACTGTCATTCAACAGATTTATTCAGCAGATATTTATTGAGTAGCTACTATCTGCCAGACATAGTTTATAGATGTTAGGGTATACCAGTGAACAAAATAGTAAAAAAAAAAAAGCCCAAGCAAACCTAAAAACATTGCCTTTGTGGAGCTTATATTCTAGTGGAGTCAGTAAACAATAAATGAGAACATTTGTAGTAGATTAGAAATTGGTAAATGCTATGGAAAAATTAGAATGTATAAGGGAGTTTGAAAGTCGGGCAAGGATGGTGTTTGTTGCAATAAAATTGGGAAGTCAGGATAGGCATCATAGGGAGGGTGCTATTTGGGAAAAAGGTTAAAATGGTACATGAGTTAGCCATGCTGAGTTCTGGAGCTTGAGTTTCCAGGTAGAGGGGAATAGTCAGAGGAATGATCCTAAAGTGGGACAGGAAGACAACATGGTCAGAGCAGGATGAGCAAAGGGAAGAGTGGTATGTCAATTTCCTAGGGCTGCCGTAACAAACACAAGCTTGGTGACTTAACATAACAGATATTTATTGTCTTACAGTTCTGGAGGCCAGAAGTCTGAAATCAAGGTGTCAGTCGGCAGGATTGGTTCCTGCTGGAGGCTCTGAGGTAGTATCCATTCCACACTTCTCTCCTTTTTTCAAGTGGTTGCTGGCAGTCTTTGGCAATCCCTAGGAACTGTAGTTTAGGACATATCCATCATTCCACCCACTACATCTGTATTGACACTTAAGATGGATGCAAAATGTAGTATGTACCGGTAAGTGGGTGGGGGCATGTGGATCTCTGGTGCCTCTGGTAGACCTTTTAAGGTCTTTGGTTTAAATTGAAATGGGAAAGCATTGGAGGGTTTTGAGCAAAGAAGAGACATGATGTGATTTGCATTTTAAAAAGATCCCTCCTGTGTTGACAATTGACTGAGGCTACTGGGTAGAAATGAGGAGATATGTGGGAGGCTGTTGTAATAATAATTATGTGAGAAATGATGCTTCTTATACCAGGGTGGTAGTAGGGAGGGTGGTGATAAATGTTAGGCTTCTGGATGTATTTTGAAGGTAGCACAACCGTATTTTCTGATGAATTTCGTTGTAGGATAGAGGTGAAAGAAAGAAGTCAAGGATGATTCCAGGCTTTGAGACTGAGCAGCTGGAAGGATGGAGTTGTCAGAAGCCCACAAAGGAAGGCTGTGGTTAGAACAGGTTTTTCGGGGAAGATCAAGAGCTTAGTTTGGGACACACTGAGTTTAACATGGTATTAGATACCTAAGTGGAGGTGCTGAGTAGTTTGAGTCTGGAATCCATGTGAGAAATCTAGGTTGGAGATACATAGTTGTGAGTCTGTGGCAAATGTAATTAAATCAGGGAAATTGGAAGAGATCAACACTGAAGTATAGGGAAGAGAAAAGGGCCAAGAATAAAGCCCTGGGACATTAAATGGTCTGGGAGAATAGTCAGCAATAAAAACTGAGAAGAGATCACCAAAAAAGGAGGATAGATTGTAACCAGTTTATTGCAACCAGTAAACGGTAGATTGTAATATATGGCATCCTGAAAGCCAAGAGAGAAAATTGTATTAAAGCAGGAGGGGGAGATGAACTGTGTCAAAAATCTGCTAAATCAGATCAAATTAGGACTGAGAATTGATCATTGGATTTAGCAATGTGGAGAGGTGATCTTGGCAAGATTAGTTTGGTGGTATGTTTGGGTCAAGAGCCTTGCTGGAGTGGGCTTATGAGAGAATGTGTATAGCACCTTTTTGGAGAATATTTTCTGAAAAGGAGAATGGAGAAATAGGGCTAGAGCTAGTGAAACGTTAGTAAAGACATTTATGGCAGTATCACACTGCCTAAAAATTTGATATAATTACAGGGAATTAATGGGTCACCCAAATGCCTCCATGAATCTGCAGTTTAAAAACTGCTTGTCAGTAAAACTGTGGGGCAGTAACCTCAGTTCCTCCCTTGAGATTTCTCATTTATATTAAGAAGTTGCATGGCCTGGTAATTAGACTATAAGGAATGAGAATTTCTATCTTCAGTTTTCCTTGTAGGAGGAGGCCTTGGTACAGATTGGCCTTACATTTTTAGAAATTTATTTTACACTTTGTACTTAGCCAGGCACTGTTCTACTTGAAGTTAATCTTTGTAACAATCCTATGTAATAGATATTATTATCCCCATTTTATAATTGTAGGAAAATGGAGGCATAGAGAGATTCAGTAACTTGCCCAAAGTCCCCCAATTAGGAAGTGGCAGAGCCAAGTTTTGGGCTCAGGCAGTCTGACCCCAGAGTCAATGCTTTTTTTTTGAAACAGGGTCTCGCTTTGTTGCCCAGGCTAGAGTGAGTGTTGTGGCGTCAGCCTAGCTCACAGCAACCTCAAACTCCTGGGCTCAAGCAATCCTCCTGCCTCAGCCTCCGAGTAGCTGGGACTACAGGCATGCACCACCATGCCCGGCTAATTTTTTCTATATATATTAGTTGGCCAATTAATTTCTTTCTATTTATAGTAGAGACGGGGTCTCACTCTTGCTCAGGCTGTTTTCGATCTCCTGACCTCGAGCAATCTGCCTGCCTCGGCCTCCCAGAGTGCTAGGATTACAGGCGTGAGCCACCGCACCCGGCCAGAGTCAATGCTTTTAACCACTGCACTATGCTCTCATGCTTCGTTAATTGTGGGTGCTAATAAAGCATGTGAATATGGGCCACAGAAGTGAGGTGCAGGTATAGGTATTGAGGGGCAAATGCTGCTGGGGAAATCATTGAGATTTTCTTTCTTTTTTTTTTTTTTTGAGACAGAGTCTCACTCTGTTGCCTGGGCTAGAGTGCTGTGGTGTCAGTTTAGCTCACAGCAACCTCAAACTCCTGAGCTTAAGTGATCCTCCTGCCTCAGCCTTCCGAGTAGCTGGGACTACAAGCTTGTGCCACCATGCTCGGCTAATTTTGTCTATATATTTTTAGTTGTCCAGCTAATTTCTTTCTATTATTTCAGTAGAGACAGGATCTCGCTCTTGCTCAGCCTGTTATTGAACTCCTGAGCTCAAACGATCCACTTGTCTCAGCCTCCCAGTGTTGGGATTACAGGTGTGAGCCACTGCACCTCAATGAAAATCATTGAGATTTTCATCTGAAAGATTCTGTAAAAGAGAAAACGTTGTCTTTATAGATTTTTCTCAGTTGATATAAAATGAATATAGTAAGATTATAATCGTTTTTATTCTGAGGACTTAAAAATTGTTTATTTTCTTCTAGGAGGGAGATAAGCATCCTATTCCATTGTGTAAAAGTTGTTGCCTGGCACATGGATCTACTTGTTCTATTTCTAGCAGGTGAAATTGCTCCCTTTCCACCTGTACTTTATTTCCTGGCTCTTTTGACAGTAGTGCTTGATGTTTTGGTGTACCCTTGATGGCATTGTTCTCTTGGATCAGATGACCCAAATTCAGATTACCCTGGCTGTTTATTGTACAGTGGTTCGTTCAAGTGTGCCTTTGAGACCCTAGAGTAAAATTGATGATTCTGAATCATTGTGGCTTGAAGAGCACGTCACTGGGGATCTCCTGGTCAATGGGATAGTGTGTTTGGTTTGATAAAGTTGCATACCCTTTTTATTTGTCATGCTGGTTTTTAGTCTTTGCTTTTTGAGGTAAGTCAGGCATGTTCTTCTCCCTGTAATCTCAATACAAGATAGTCCCATCAGGACTAGCCAAAGCCAAGAATTAAGGGAAGAAATAGTACACACAAGGGTACAGGAACCCAAATAGATTGTCATTTACCCCAAGGTATAGGTCAAATTGGTGATAGAGGCGGCATTAGAACCCAGTTTTTCCCTTCTTGGGTTAGCTCTTCATGTTATTGACTGTTTCCTTTGCTGTGCAGAAACTTTTTAGCTTGATGTGATCCCACTGGTCCATTTTTTGCTTTGGTTGCCTGTGCTTTTCAGGTCTTACCCAAGAAATCTTTGCCCAAACCAGTGTCCATCTTGGAGTGTTTTCCCTATTTTTCTTCTAGTAATTTTATTGTTTTAAGTTTAGATTTAAGTCTTTAATCCACTTTGATTTGATTTATACATACGGTGAGAGATTGGAGTCTAATTTCATTCTTCTGCATATGAGAACCCAGGCTTAATGCCTAAGTTAATGGTTTTTTTTTTTTTTAAATGAATGAGTGTAAGCACATCCATGTAATTATATAATTTTCACCATTATTATAATGAATGCATAGTGTATCATAGTGTTTTCTGTTTTTTACTATTGTCAGTAACACTGTAAGTCTCTTTTTTTTTCATTGAATAAATAATGAGTATCACTACTAGGCACTGAGGATGTGGTAATGAATAAATAGAAAAGTCTCTGCTGTGATGGAGCTTATGTTGTAACAAGTGTCATCTTCTATTCATAATTATTTCCTTAGAGTAGAATATAAGTGATATTATAAATTAAAGCTGTCTAGTAGCCATGCATGGTGGCTCTCGCTTGTAATCTCAGCGTTTTGGGATGTTGAGGCAGGAGGATCCCTTGAGGCCAGGAGTTTGAGACTAATCTAAGCAATACAGCGAGACCCTGTTCCTATCAAAAAACCCAAAATTGTTCAGTAATTGCATTTTTTTTTTTTTTTTTTGAGAAAGAGTGTCACTCTGTTGCCTGGGCTAGAGTGCCATGGCGTCAGCCTAGCTCACAACAACCTCAAACTCATGGGCTCAAGCAATCCTTCTGCCCTCAGCCTCCCGAGTAGCTGGGACTACAGGCATGCGCCACCATGCCCGGCTAATTTTTTTTTTTTATATATTTTTAGTTGTCTAATTAATTTCTTTCTGTTTTTAGTAGAGATGGGGTGTCGCTCTTGCACAGGTTGGTTTTGAACTCCTGACCTTGAGCGATCCTCCTGCCTCAGCCTCCCAGAGTGCTAGGATTATAGGCATGAGCCACCTTGCCTGGCCCAGTAATTGCATTTCTAAACATCAGAATCAACTTTCATATAAAACTCTGTGAAAATGAAGTATTCCACAGTATTTTTTATTTATTTATGTAGAGTGCCCCCTCACACACAAGTGTTATCAAAAATTAAAATGTGTGGGGATCTCTGAAAGGAAGTTTAAGTATCATTAATTCCTGGTAATTAAAGAACTTGGTTAATTGCTTTTTTTCACTAGGTTGCTAAAGTGTATAAATATATCTTATGATTTGGGGCATGGCTGAGAAAATTTTCAGGTGATTTATTGTACATTTAAGTGATAAAGTCTATATTAAAATCAAACTTTTAGGTTGTAAAGTTGACTAGTAATTTCTCATCCCCTACTTTGTGTAATTATCCTCTCCTGCTCTTATTTCTATAAATTCTCTAGGGACTTGGCAACTTCTTTTTTTTTTGAGACAGAATCTGACTCTTTTGCCCTAGGCAGAGTGCAGTGTGGCTTCATTGTAGTTCACTGTAGCCTCATATTCCTGGGTTCAAGTGATCCTCCTGCCTCAGCCTCCTAACTTCCTGGGACTATAGGTGCACTCCATGATGCCTGGCTAATTTTTAAATTTTTAGTAGAGATGGGGTCTCACTTTTGTTCGGGCTGGTCTTGAACTCCTGAGCTCAAGCAATCATGCCACCTTGGCCTCCCAGATCACAGGCATGAGCCACTGTGCCCGGCCACTTGGCAACATCTTTAATAAAACTGGATGGCTTGGGTGGATGGCATTAGATCCAGTTGGCTCTGGATGCCCAGTTTGAACTTTCACTCAAAGTGAAACTCCTGACCTTGAGCAATCTGCCCGCCTCTGCCTCCCAGACCTCCCAGAGTGCTAGGATTACAGGCGTGAGCCACCTAGCTGGGCCAAGGTTGCAGCTTCTTATGAAAATCCAATGCCTGATGCTCTGAGGTGGAGCTGAGGTGCTGATGCTAGCTCCAGAGAGCAGCTGCAAATACAGATTATCATGAGCAGAGAGGTTTTACTACACAATAAATGCAATGGGTTTAAATCATCCCAAAACCATCATCGCCCCCAACCCTGCCCGTTCCCAGGGAAAAATTGTCTTCCATGAAACCCGTCCCTGCTGCCAGAAAGGTTGGGGGCCGCTGCTTTAACTGACTGACTGATACATTAGATAAATTTTATATAATGGCTTATACTTGAGGTGAGTTAGTTCTTGCTGTTTGCTTAGTGTGGTGAATATAAAAAAGGGTTGGAGAAAGAGGAATGATCTAGCTGCTTCTCTTATTACTTCTAATAACCTATTATTCAAGGTAGATAGTATTATTACTAATTTCCAGATGAGGAAATGGAGGTTCAGAGAAGTTAATTTATGCAAAGTCTCACTGCTAGTAATATCAGATTTGGGCTTCAGTTGATGTCTGGGTAGGTGAAGCTTTTTCTGCCATACTGTTTTTCTTTAATTTCATGTAGAAAATAAAATGTTCATTCTCTTTTGTTTTCCAATTTTATTGATATTTTCATTTAAGAAGTTCTAAAAGTTAAACCTAAGATAGGCTCTTCTCTCCTTTCACAGTCAGTTCTGTTATTAAATTTTTATGATATAAAACATAAAAAAAATGTTTGATGACACCTAATAGTATATTTTTTCTAAAAGGGCTAAGAGAAAATCTAGATTTCTTAGGTAAGCCAATACCTTCCAGAAATTATAACAGCCATATAACTTACTGTTTTAAGTAGGTTGTAGTGTAAATGTTAGCAGATAAAATATTGATAACTTTCTTTCTTGATCTTCTTAGAGTTCCTTCAAAGGTTAAAGTGCTTATTGGCTTCACACAGAATAAGTAGTTCTAAGTTTTGACTTCGATGTTATTTTAACATTCAGTAAAAGAGAAAGTATTTAATGGAAGGCTCAAATATTGGTTTCTAGAGGAAGGAAAGAGGAAAACTTAATTCTAAAATTTGGTAAATTGTACATTATATACTTAAAATGGAATGAGACAATCTTTTGGGAGAAGAAAGTAACTGATAACTTTGAAAAAAAAAATTGCTGAGCCATTTAAAGTGGAATCAGGTCGCAGTAGCTCATGCCTGTAATCCTTTCACTTTGGTAGGCCAAGGTGGGAGGATTGCTTGAGGCCAGGAGTTCAGGACCATCCTGGGTGGTAGTGAGACCCCTGTCTCTATAAAAAAAGAAAAAAATTATCCAGGTGTGGTGATGCATGCCAGTAGTCCCAGCTACTTGGGATGCTGAGGTGGGAGGATCACTTGAGCCCAGGAGTTTAAGGTTGCTGTAAGCCATGATGCTGCTGCTGTACTGTAGCTTGAGCAAAAAAGAGTGAGATCCTATCTTAAAAAAAAAAACAAAAACGTAAAATCGACTTAGGAAATTTATATAGGAAATGGTTCGTGAAAATAAAATGTATTATGTTATGAATGTTAAGTAGATGAATGATAAGTAGGTTAATAATTTAGGGATTATTATAATTGGTATGAAAACTATGTACCAATTTGATGTTTAATACATTTAAATTAATTATTGACCATGTTTTCAACTGACAGATTTCTCAGTTAAACAGAAGTTTTGCTTTGGTTTGAGAGGCAGTGTTGCATGATGGTTAAGAATGACATGGAGGCCGGGCGCTGTGGCTCACGCCTGTAATCCTAGCACTCTGGGAGGCCGAGGCGGGCGTATTGCTCAAGGTCAGGAGTTCAAAACCAGCCTGAGCGAGACCCCGTCTCTACCATAAAAATAGAAAGAAATTAATTGGCCAACTAATATATATATAAAATCAGCCGGGCATGGTGGCTTGTGCCTGTAGTCCCAGCTACTCGGGAGGCTGAGGCAGGAGGATAGCTTGAGCCCAGGAGTTTGAGGTTGCTGTGAGCTAGGCTGACGCCACGGCACTCACTCTAGCCTAGGCAAGAAAGCGAGACTCTGTCTCAAAAAAAAAAAAAAAAAAAAAAAAAAAGAATGACATGGAAGCCAAGACTGCCTGGTTTTAAATCTGAGCTTTACCAATATAGAAGCTTTATATTAATATTAATGAAGAAGCTACTTAACTTTCCTGGGCCTCAGTTTCCTCAACTATAAAATGTGGATAATGATAATACCTACCTCATAGGATTGTTATGAGAATTAGATGAATTAATATATGCAAAGCTTAAGTGATGGGAGAGGTCAGATTTCTAATGTTTATCAAATACTTACCATGTATATTTAATGTTAGGTTTAAAAACATACAGATATGGGAAAAATTTATAAAGAATTGAAAGTAGGCCAGGTGCATAAGGCCAAGGCTCATTACTGTAATCCCAGCACTTTGGGAGGTAGGAAGATCACGTGAGGCCAGGAGTTTGAGACCAGCCTGGACAACAGAGTGAGACCCTGTCTCAAAAAAAAAAAAATCAGTTGAGTGTGGTGGTGCATGCCTGTAGTCTTAGCTGCTCAGGAGGCTAAGGCTGGGAGAATTGCTTGAGCCCAGGAGTTTGAGGCTATAGTGAGCTATGATCATGTACCACTGCGTTCCAGCATGGGTGACAGAATGAGACTCTGTCTCTAAAGAAAAAAACAAAAATAAAAGAATTGAAAGGAAAGATGATATTGCGAGAGGAGGTATGAGTTCAGATGGTTCAAATGATTGAATTCTGCTCTGCTAGAGTAATGAATAATTTTGAGGAAGCAGTAGATGAGAGTTGGGGCATTGAAGAGTTAAATTATATGCCATAGGATAAGCCCATTCTGCGATTATCTCCTTGACAAGCTGAAATAAAAGCATGGTTCTCTTCAGCATGATAGAATAATAATTCTTGTTTGATTCTTTTTTTAAGTCATTGAAGTAAATTAGATTGGGCATAGATTTTAAGTAGTTTGCTAAAATGAAGGGGATAACATGAAATTCCTAGAAGCAGTGAGTGGAAGCCAGAGTAAGTGGAAGAGAAACCTGAAAGATGTTGACAGGAAGAAAACAGAGGACCAAAGGAAGAAAGGTTCTGTTAAGGCTGGAGAACAAATGCATCTCAAGTGTTCAGGATTGCAGAGGTTGCGGTCAGAAAATGGAATGCCTTGAATGGGTGGTTATGGAAATGGAGCAAGTTGTGGTTGTGTAAGTGGGTGGCTTCAGGGAGATGAAGATACCTAGGAACAGATACCTGGTTAGATGTTAGAGAGAGAGAGAGAACAGATACCTGGTTAGTTGTCATTGTGCTGGATTATGGGAGGACTCGGTTGAGAAGGAAGACTGTGAGCACATGTCAAAGACTTCAATAAATAAGGGGGAAGGATCACCCATAGATCATCCTATTAAAACTCTGGCAACTCTGTTAAGCGTGGAGCGCCTCTTTAGTCTCAGCTACTTGGGAGGCCGAGGCAGTAGGATCACTTGAGCTCAGGAGTTCAACAGAGTGAAACCCTTTCTCTAAAATCACAAATAACAAACTCTGTGGCAATTCTTTTGTGTAATTTCCTTTTCTTTCTCATTGTCTTTGAATGTTATTGATGTCAAATGTGTACACTGCTTTGTAACTTGTTTTGTAACTTGCTTTAAACATAACTTTTAAATTTACCTTATATAAAGGGGTGGTAGATGTTCACTGTAGAAAAGTCAGAAAATAGGCTTCAAAATTAAGAAGCATAAAAGCATCCATAGATAAGTTAGCTAGTTGTGATATGCTCTTCCAGACTTTTTTCCACATAGGCATATAAATACATGTGAAAAATGGCATCACATTAGATATATTTTTAAAATTACTCTGTGTTTAGTAAAATGTGAGCACTTTCATGTTTTTCAGTGTTAATAAATGTACTTTGAAGATTATTTTTAATAATGGTACAGTGTTCTATTTGATTTGCTATAATTTACTGGCTGAATCCAATTATTATTGAGCATTTCTAACATCTGCTATTTTCCTTAACCCAATTGTGTATTATAATAGTCTTTAAATTACTATTGTTTATAATGGTTTCATAGTGTTTTGGTGCATGGATGTACTGAGAGTTGACAGTAGTGAAGGGTTACTTTTTAATCCCTGACCAGATCTACATGTCATTTATGGAGGCCAATTCAAACAAGTAGTTATAACCACACACATTAATGTTTTATATGTAGTATGAACTCCCAATATGGAGTTGTCTTTTCTGGAAGGAAGGGGTGGAAGTTGACCATGTCAGTCTGGGTCTTTGTGCCATTTCCTAGACCAGATGATTGACATTGAAGATGCTGGATGTTTAACAATTTGGAATTTATTTTGCCATGCTTACTGCAAGATATTCTCATTTCCCTTTCTTCAGTGAAAAAGGGTAAATAATCATGGACCTTTCCCCCTCTTAATTAAGCATTAAAAGCCAAATTGGGCATTTAAGTGTTACAAGAATCATGACAATGGCACATAAATTGCCTTAAATTTTCTTGTGTGGTGCTTTTGTGAACAGTACATGTGTTTTGCAGAATGCTTTGATTGAAAATATTTACATAGAAAATGAGCTTGTAATATGAACACATTGAAACAACGAATTTATCACCCCTAAAATAAACCTCAGTGTCTACAGCATCCAAAGACTCTTAAAAACTGAGTCTAAAGATAGGATTGGATTGGAAAGACTGACTACTGACTTTTCACGTGACTTCTTCAAAGCGCTTTTCTGAAATGAGTTTTTCATTTATTTGTTAACTTGTTCATTATGTGCACATGACTTCCCCTTTCTCCTACCCCAGAAAGCAAGCCACAGTCTTGCTTATCACTGTATCCCCAGTGCCCAGTTAATAAAAATTGTTAAAGGAATGAATGAATTATATTAAATCTGTTTTCAATTCATTTAAGTTACTAAAGAATTGACAAGGAGCACAATTTTCCAGATACTCATGAGTAAAATGAAATGAAGCATAGGTTTGTCTGGGTTGTTGTGTTGATGTAGAAAGATAATAGAGGAGCCCTGCTTTTTCCTATATAGGATTCTTCTGCTAAATCGCCTAGGTACCAGCCACAGCTCCACCATTTTGACCATCTCAACCATTGTATGGTTTTCTAAGTCTAGATTCTGAAATTGGTTCTTGTTCTAATGTTAACACTCATGCATCTAGGATGGTATTGCAATGGATATATAACATGAGTCTTAAATCTGAGTCACATAGGTAATTTCAAATTTTCTAATTAGCCACATTAGAAAAAAAATAAGGGGAATGGATAAAATTAATTTTAATAATATATTTTATTTAACCTAATATGTTCAAAATATTATCATTACAACATGTAAATAATATAAAAATTAGTGATGAGATTTTTTTACATTCTTTTTTTCATATAAATATTTAAAATCTAGTATGGATTTTACACTTATATCTAAGTTTGAATTAGCACATTTCAGGAGCTCAGTAGCCTCATGTGGCTGTTGTCTACAGTGAAGATCTAAGGAATCATTTAAAAACAAAACTAAGCCAGAATGCTAATAATACATATGTGGGTAAAGATGAGAGACTTTATAGTCTTTCTGAGGATAGCTTTTATAGTTATTTTATTAAAAGGTAATTTGTCATAGATTGGTTCATATGACCATAGTAAGTTTTTGCTGCAGGCTGGAATTTAAACATCGAAGAGCCAGCATAAAAAAAATGTATTATAGAATTAAAAAAAAAAAAAAATCCAGGAACCCTGAAGCTTGGTCATGTCTAGTTCTTCCTTTTCAAATATTGGGAAAAAAAAAAAAAAAAAGGAAGGTGGACAGAATCTAACTATATCTACAGTATTTTATTAATTGCTTCAGGGGAAAAGAGATCTGAAGCATATATGGCCAAATGTTAACATTTATTAAATCTTTGGCCAGATACGGTGGTGACTAACCCTTATAATCCTGGTACTTTGGGAGACCAACATGAGAGATGGCTGAGGCCAGGAGTTTGAGACCAGCCTGGGCAACATAGTAGAACCCCTGTCTCTACAAAAAATAAAATAAAATAAAATAAAAAATCTTAGTGGTGGGTACATGGTATCCCATATATTATTCTGTAATAGTCATCTGTATGCTGAAGTATTTTATGAAAAAATTTAAAGATGTAAAGAATTTGATTCATAAAAGTAAAATGTGAATAAGAACATTATTTGATGTGTTATAAATTCTGGAAGCGATACTGTGCTTGTACTTTTACGTAGTGGTAGTATTTCTTTTACCTTCAATTAATAGTGAGTTGTAGAAAAATGGCAACTTATTTTCAGCATCTGCTTTCTTTGGATGAGACTTGTTATGAAGACATACCATCTGGATGTGATTTAATGTAATTTCACGTTATTGCTATAGCATTTCAAAGAATGAAGTATTTCTTAAACATCTCTGTTTAGACAGATGTTTTCACTTACAGATCTTTAAATCAAGATGTCAAATAGTATTGACATTTTTGGAGTTTAAAAATTTTTTTAAATGTTTTTTGGTAATTCAAGCAACAAAAATTCTTTTTTATTTGATGTTGTATTAAAGATACAGGCCAGATGTTTACTTGTTCAGTGGAAATAGGTCTTATTATTTTTTTGATGGAGTACATTTCTTTTCCATTCAAACATTGATTTTCCTTGTTGAGTTCCTCAAAGCCAAAGTAAAGTTCCTGTCAAAGAAAGGTACAGTATGCAATCTTATTCCTTTCTTTGATCGATTTCTGAGTTTACTTTGTAGAATTTTATTTGGAATGATGCTTCAAGAGGATGAAGTAAAACAGTGTCATGTATCAGAAACAAATTATTTGAAGTAGTAATACATTTCAGTCCAATGTAGGTTATATCTAGATTTTTATTTTATTTTTTTAAATCTGTCCTGCTGGATAGAGTGCGGTGGTGTCATCATAGCTCACTGCAACCTCAAACTCCTTGGTTCAAGAGATTCTCCTGCCTCAGCCTCCTATGTAGCTGAGACTACAGGCACACACCGCCATGCCTGGCTAATTTTTCTCTTTGTAATAGGGGTGGGGGTCTCCCTCTTGCTCAGTCTGGTCTCAAATTCCTGAACCCAAGTGATCCTCCTGCCTCAGCCTCCCAAAGGGCTAGGATTACAGGTGTGAGCCACCATGCCCGGTGGTTTTTAAAAATTTTTAAATTGCATTTGTTTATTTTTTTTGAGACATAGGCCTGCTGTGTTGTCCTGTAGAGTGCGGTGGTGTCATTATAGCTCACTGCAACCTCAACCTTCTGGGCTCAGGTGATCCTTCTGCCTCAGCCTCCTGAGTAGCTGGGACTAGAGGTACATACCACTACATCTGGCTAATTTTTCTATTTTTTGTGGTCTCGCTATTGTTCAGGCTGGTCTCTAATTCCTGACTGCAAGCATTCCTCTTGTCTTGGCCTTCCAAAGTGCTGGAATTACAAGTATGAGCCACCGTGCTCAATCTAGATCTGTTTTTTTTATTCAAAATGTTTGTTACTTAAGTGTGTATTTCTTTTCTTTTCTTTTTTTTTTTTTTTTTGAGACAGTCTTGCTTTGTTGCCCAGGCTAGAGTGAGTGCCATGGCATCAGCCTAGCTCACAGCAACCTCAAACTCCTGGGCTCGAGCGATCCTCCTGCCTCAGCTTCCCGAGTAGCTGGGACTACAGGCATGTGCCACCATGCCCGGCTAATTTTTTCTATATATATTAGTTGGTCAATTAATTTCTTTCTATTTATAGTAGAGATGGGGTCTCGCTCTTGCTCAGGCTGGTTTTGAACTCCTGATCTTGAGCAATCCACCTGCCTCGGCCTCCCAGAGTGCTAGGATTACAGGCGTGAGCCACAGCGTCTGGCCTGTATTTCTATATAACACAGTTGAAGCCCCTGCCTTTATGGAATCTGTTAGAGATAACGGCTGTTTGTATTTTGGTATCTTTTCTTTGAATTTCTTTCTCTAGTCATATTTAGAAAAACGTATATACACATACATATATGTGTATATGTCACAGTTTTACTGTTTTACAGTATATATAGTATATACACATATATAGTTTTATATTTTTTCCTAAAATAGCATTTGTAGCATAAACAATTTCTCACAGTTTTAAAGGCTTTAACAAATTTATTTTATTTAAAAGGGCTTTCTTTTTTTCTGACTATAAAAGTATTATATGCTAATTATAAATTTTACATAATACAGAAATATATAACTTAGCAAATAAAAGTTCCTAATAGTTTTCACCTGCTAAATGATAACTAGTAAACTGTTACTAGTTTGGTATATATTATTTTCTAACTTCTTCTATAAAAACATTTATGCTATTTGTATTTTCTATCTTTTTTTTTTTTTGAGACAGAGTCTCACTTGTTGCCCAGGCTAGAGTGAGTGCCGTGGCGTCAGCCTAGCTCACAGCAACCTCAAACTCCTGGGCTCAAGCGATCCTCCTGCCTCAGCCTCCCGAGTAGCTGGGACTACAGGCATGCGCCACCATGCCCGGCTAATTTTTTCTATATATATTAGTTGGCCAATTAATTTCTTTCTATTTATAGTAGAGACGAGGTCTAGGTCTCGCTCTTGCTCAGGCTGGTTTCGAACTCCTGACCTTGAGCAATCCGCCCGTCTCGGCCTCCCAGAGAGCTAGGATTACAGGCGTGAGCCACCGCGCCTGGCCTCTATCTTTTTTTAATTAACAAAAATAAGATTGTACTCTATATACTGTACTTTGACTTTTTTTTAACTTAACCACACATCATGAACATTTTTCCAAATAAGCACACAATACATAGTCTATTTTTAATAATTACATGCTATTCCACAGGAAGACATGTTAGTGTTATAATTTAGCCACTTCCTTCATGATGGATGTTTGGGTTGCTTCCAGTTGTTTGCTATTATAAAAGATGCAGTTAACATCCTTGTCATTATCTTTTCATAATCTTGTGAATATTTTTGTAGAATGAATTTCTAAAAGTGGAATTAGTGAGTCAAAAGTTAAGTACATTAAAACAATTTTTTGAGCATCCTAAATTGTTCATTAAGGTGTGAATTTTACAAATATTACTTATTAGTGGTAATGGTGGAATTGGAGGATATTGTGTCTTCTCCAAACTGCACAGTGAGAACCACCAATAGTGTGGTGGCACTTATGACCCTTTACAAGGTCACTGCTCTTGGGGTCTGCAGATATTGGTTTACATATCTTCCTGTGCTTGTGGATTGTTTTGGTGACACACTGTGTGTCAGGATTCCTTTTGATAGCTCTATGGAATGGATCATTGAGGATAACCTCAAAAAAGTGGCATGTGAAATCTTCACCAACCCAGTAAGAATTCAGAACTCTTAGAGCCCCACAGTGCCATCCAGCTCGCTTGTTGTCAACAGACTGAAGGCTTGGAGCAAACTTTAGTTAGTTAACACCATGATGAACAGGCTTGCCACAGGTGCTCTTAGTAACTGGGTGTTTGTGGCCACCACGGTACACACAAATCCTATATCTGCAATCTCCAACCCCTGGGACATGGGGGAAGAAAATTGTCTTCCACAAAAGTTAGGGAAGTGGCAGGGTGAGTGAGTGAAGCTTCATCTGTATTTATGGCGGCTCCCCATTGCTTGCATCACTGCCCGAGGGCCTTCTGCCCCCATCTGTGGAAAAATTGGCATCCATGAAACCGGTCCCTGGTGCCAAAAAGGTTGGGGACCACTGCTGTATGTGCCATAACCTTGTTCGGCCTTGTATCCCTGTCTGCGTGCTTTTTCTGGCTGGGTGCGGTAGGGAGCCCTGTGCAGTGTCGAGAGCCCTGTGTAGTGTAGAGAGCTGGCAGCATTGCCAGCAGCAGGCCCTTGGAAGAAAGTGCATTACATCAAACTGCTTCTTCCTCATAGCTCCTAGATGTATTTGTATATGCCCATCTTGGCTTACTGATGGCCGCGCCAGACAGAAAGGTGACATGTTTTACATTTTAATAGAAATTGCTAAGTTAGCCTCTAAAAAGAGTGTACCAATTTACATCCCTATGGGCAGTACATTAGCCATAGGTTTTTAAAGTACAGCATTTTATTGAGTGCTTGCAATATGCCACAGTACTGTTCTAGGTCACTGTTATCCTTCCCATGTTCTTCATGCAGTGCAAGTACAGTTATTTCCGCAGATGAAGAAACTGAGGACACAGCTAGGAAGTGGGAGGGCTGTTAATACCTGAGGCAGTCTGCTTCCAGAGCCTGTGCTCTTAATCACTAGGTGACATTTCTTCTTAGATCTAGATTTGGCCAAAACATTCAATGCTACTACAATATTGAAAATGTAGCTTTTGTTATTGAGAAAGTAAATCCCTCATTATCCATGGAGAATGACTCCTTCTAGTCAACTGTTTTTTTTTTTAAATTAAGTACTCATTGTGTGTCATGTTCAGTACCTCATGACAATACCTTACTTATCATAATAATATTTTGAGGTGAGAATTTTCTTTCCATCACAGCTGAAAACACTATGTTCAGTGGTACCAACTCTTTGTATTACAGAAAACAGAACTTTCTGTCATGGTTGTTTCAAGCTTGTTTTAGATGATCTTCAATATGTCATTGTACTTTAAAAATAATGTGTTTTACATCCTTTAAAATGGTTCAGAATTCAGTATCTTAAGGTTGTCATTCTGAATTAGGCAATCTACCTATCATTTTGTGCATGGACATTTATTGGGTTTGTAATTTCTTTCTTTTTTTTTTTTTTTTGAGACAGAGTCTCGCTTTGTTGCCCAGGCTAGAGTGAGTGCCGTGGAGTCAGCCTAGCTCACAGCAACCTCAAACTCCTGGCTCAAGCAATCCTCCTGCCTCAGCCTCCCAAGTAGCTGGGACTACAGGCATTCGCCACCATGCCCGGCTAATTTTTTGTATATATTAGTTGGCCAATTAATTTCTTTCTATTTATAGTAAAGACGGGGTCTCGCTCTTGCTCAGGCTGGTTTCGAACTCCTGAGCTCAAGCAATCCGCCCGCCTCGGCATCCCAGAGAGCTAGGATTACAGGCGTGAGCCACCTCGCCCGGCTGGGTTTGTAATTTCTTGTGGAATACAATGGATTGGGATTGGAAGTGCAGTATTTTAAGTAAATCTTCCATATGTGATTATTTTTGTTTTTTTCTTGAAATTGGTTTTTCCCCCAAAATTAAATGCAGCAGAAACTTTCCCCCCAGGAAAATAATGTCTTTTACTCCATCAAATCATTGCCACAAATTAACAGAAAACAGTGTTAGGTTTAAGATTTTTTTTTTTTTTGAGACAGAGTCTCGCTTTGTTGCCCAGGCTAGAGTGAGTGCTGTGGCGTCAGCCTGGCTCACAGCAACCTCAGACTCCTAGGCTCAAGCGATCCTCCTGCCTCAGCCTTCCGAGTAGCTGGGACTACAGGCATGCGCCACCATGCCTGGCTAATTTTTTCCATATATATTAGTTGGCCAATTAATTTCTTTCTATTTATAGTAGAGATGGGAGTCTCGCTCTTGCTCAGGCTGGTTTCGAACTCCTGACCTTGAGTGATCCGCCTGCCTTGGCCTCCCAGAGTGCTAGGATTACAGGCGTGAGCCACCGAGCCTGGCCTAGGTTTAAGATTTTTAAAAATGGTTTTTAGGCTTAACTTTTTCTTATAACCTGAATGGCTTAGATATCAAGAATTCTTTCTTCAGTTGGTGATTGACTTATGGAGTCTCCTTGTTGTTTACCTGGTACAAACAGCTTTTGCAGCCCTTAGCCTAGAACAGGGATTGGCAAACTTTTTCTTTTTTTTTTTTTTTTTTTTTTTTTTAAATTATTTTAATGATTAGGGTCACACTTGTTTTTTTTTTTTTTTTTTTTTTGAGACAGAGTCTCGCTTTGTTGCCCAGGCTAGAGTGAGTGCCGTGGCGTCACCCTAGCTCACAGCAACCTCAAACTCCCGGGCTCGAGTGATCCTTCTGCCTCAGCCTCCCGGGTAGCTGGGACTACAGGCATGCGCCACCATGCCCGGCTAATTTTATATATATATATCAGTTGGCCAATTAATTTGTTTCTATTTATAGTAGAGACGGGGTCTCGCTCAGGCTGGTTTTGAACTCCTGACCTTGAGCAATCCGCCCGCCTCGGCCTCCCAAGAGCTAGGATTACAGGCGTGAGCCACAGCGCCCGGCCGGCAAACTTTTTCTGTAAATGGTCAGATAGTAAATATTTTAGGCCATGTGGGCCAGATGGTCTTTGTCACAATTATTCAACTCTACCCTTATAGGCCCAAAGCATAAATACATGTGTTTACAACAGAGGAGTATCGCTGTGTTCCAGTAAAACTTTATTTACAAAAATAGGTTGCAGTCCAGATTTGGTCTGTGAGCCATAGTTTGCTGACTGCTGGCCTTTAGAAGATGCCTGATAAACATTTTTTTTTGGCTAGGAATGATGGGCTGCTTCTCCTAAGTATACTGGATTCTCTTGGAACTTGAGTGTAAAATGGGTTTCCCTTTGTCCCGCTAGTCAAGTCTCACATTTTTGAGGCTTTGTGAGTTCTTGTACTATGAGAATTGAACCATAGGCTCTTCAGGGGCAAGCATCAGTGTTGTTACATGTATTCATAAGTGAATGAATGAGTGAATTCACATATTTATTTTATCTTTTGTGTTATAAACTTAGGACTTTTGGGCATCTACCTGGCCCATAAATTTCTTTATTTTCTTTAACAGGAAGGTATACTGTGCTATTCTGTATGGTAGGCACTAGCCTCATATGGCTATTTAAATTAATTAAAATTAAATAAACTTTAAAATTAAGTTCTCAGTCACACTAGCCACATTTCAATTGTTCAGTAACCACATGTTACCAGTGGGTGCTGTATTGGGCAGTACAGATACAGAATATTTCCATTAGTGCCAAAAGTTCTACTGGGCAACACTAGTTTAGAATCCTGACTTAGGGATTAAAGGAAAAATGACATGGAAATGGTAATAAAGTATAATGAATAAATGATACTTTCATTATCTTCTGGGATAGATATTGTGGTTTACACTTGTTTTCTGGAAATATTTCTTTTTACCATGATCAGGATCAGAGTATAGAGTGTTTCTCTTTAAGTACATTGTATGATCAAATTTCTTCTTAGTTATGTCTATCTTTAAGTTACAGCTGACAATCAAAATTCTGGAAACATGTTCTTTTTATACCTCAGAGTAGACAAATATATAACACATATATGACTTTATTCGGAAGAAAGTAATTATGTTACTAAATAATGGTGAAGAAAAAGGCATCATTGAGCAAATGGATGTCTTCATGAATTCATAGTCTCCTCACTGGAAACTAGGGCTGTGATGATGCCAGGTGATCCTTCTGTATCCCCCCACCCCACATCTTATCCGTTTATCATTGCTTTAATTTTACCTATTTATTAAAGCTAGGATTCCTGGTTCACTTTCTCTCACTACCCATTCTTCCCTTCCTCCTCTTGAACTGATGACCTCACTTCTTATTTCATAGAGAAAATATAAGCCATCAAATTGGAACTTCTGAATTTCCAGTGCTACATATCTGTAATACTCAACTGCTTATGGTTTCTGGCATACAAAATTATTGATAATAGTCAATTCATTAAAGTCAAAAATCTAAAGCCCAGTTTTCCTTAAGCCTTTAATTCAATTTATAAACCTTATTAGTCTATTCATTAATCCAGTACATTTTATATAAAGATAAAAGAAAATTTATTCAATATAGCTTTTGATACAGGTTGATGAATTTAAGTTGAATGGACTTAATTCCCTTTAAACATTTAGTTCTACTTATAAACATAATATAAATTGCATTTAAAAATTGAATAAACAAATATCTAAGAAAGCTTATAACCCCTTAAAACAAAACCTTCTTCAAGTACTTACACAACTTTTGTAAATAAAATTAAATTTCAAAGTACAGTGAATTTCCCTTCACTCAAACATATCTTTTATGTTTTCCTGTTTTGGTAAGTGCTGCTCAGTTGTCTATGCTAGCAACCCTGGGCTGTGCTGATCCCCTTCTGTCTCCCCCCACCATCTAGAATCAAGTATTGTTTCTTTTCCCTATTTATTTTCCTAGTCCATTATCCTAGTTCAGGCCACTATCTTTACAACTTCCAAACTAGTCTGCCTGTTCAAATCCTCTGCCCTTCCAATTTGTTCTTCATCACTGTAGTCCTTTTGATCTTTTGTTTTGTTTTATAGCAGCTTTATTGAGATAAAATTCAAATATCATACAACTTACTCATTTAAAGCATACAGTTGTTTTTGTATGTTAATAGTGTTGTGCAACCATCATCATAATTTCAGGACATTTAATTATGCCCAGAAGAAATTCTATATCTGTTAGCAGTCACTCTTTTTTTTTTTTTTTTGAGACAGTCTCACTCTGTTTCCCGGGCTAGAGTGCCATGGCGTCAGCCTAGCTCACAGCAACCTCACACTCCTAGGCTCAAGCGATCCTCCTGCCTCAGCCTCCCAAGTAGCTGGGACTACAGGCATGTGCCACCATGCCCGGCTCATTTTTTCTATATATTTTTGGCTGGCCAATTAATTTGTTTTTATTTTTAGTAGAGACAGGGTCTCACTCTTGCTCAGGCTGCTTTCGAACTCCTGACCTTGAGTGATCCTCCTGCCTCAGCCTCCCAGAGTGCTAGGATTACAGGCATGAGCCACCGCACCAAGCCAGCAGTTTACTTTCATTTCCTTCCCTATCCACCTTCCAGCCCTAAGCAACCCCTGACTAGTTTCTGTCACTGTGGCTTTGCCTATTGTGGACATTTCACATAAATGGAATCATATAGTCTCTTGTGACTGGCTGCTTTGACTTGGCGTAATGTTTTCAAGGTTCACCCACATTGTAGCATACATCTGTACTTCATTTCTTTTTATTGCTAAATAATAGTCCATTGTATGGTTATACCACATTTATTCATCAATTAATGGACATTTGGATTGGTTCCACTTTTTGGCTATTATAAATAATGCTGCTGTGAACATTCATGCACAAACTTTTGTGTGGACTTTGTTTTCATTTCTCTTGGGAACGAATGAATACCTAGGAGTGAAATTGTCGGGTAATATGGTACCTCTATGTTTAACATTTTGAGGAACCACTAAATTGCTTTCCAGAGTGCCTATACAACATGTTTTAGTTCCATTTACATAGCAATGTATGAATGTTGTGATTTCTCTACATCATCACTAATTCTTGTTATTATCTGTGTTTTTGATTGTAGCCATTCTAGTGACTGTGAAGTGATATCTTACTGTAGTTTTGATTCACATTTCCCTAATGATGTTGAGCATCTGTCTTGTGGTTATTGGTCTTTTGCTATTTTCTTTGGAGCCTTTTGATCTTTTAAAAATACAAATCTGATTGTATTACTTTCCTAGGTAAAGCCCCTCTAGTGGTGAACATTTTTCCCTTTTTCTTAGCCTGGTCAACTCTTGTTTATTTATGTTTTCAGGCTTCAGTTTAGATGTAATTTCCTTCAGGGAGCCTTCCCTGAACACCAACTATTAGCACTCAACCAACCTTTGTGATTATTGTGGCTGTTGTGTTTATCTATACCTCCTTTCTAACCAGACAGTTAACACAAGTAGCAGAGATTATGCCTGGCACATGGAGACGTGTAACTTTTTTTTTGCATTTCATGACTTTTGTGCATTCTTTGTTTCCTTTCATGTTTTCCAGATGATGCTGGGGTGGGATCCTATAGAGAGTGATGCATTGTTTACTCTGCATAGAGTGCTTGCCCCAGAGACAGAGGTCAAGTGAAACCTTTGTGCACTCTGAGACTAGGACTGAGTGCAGAAGGAGCAGCCACAGCCTGCCCTGGGTATGCTCTTTGACCTGGCGGAGGCAGAGATGAGGGAAAGGGAAGACTGAGAATGGGAATCACAAAGTTGATAAGAATCATGAGGCTTTGAGAAATAGCCTCCTAGGATTGGTATACCATAGCTGGTGACAGAGTTCTTTTTGACCTTAAGTTAGCTTTTGGCCTGACAATAAATATACTTAGTCATCTAGTACATTTACTTCTTGAATTATAGGCCAGACATTAATTTTTAATACTGCATGGAAAATCTGATCATGGGGATAGATTTTTTCTTTTAGTTTTCAAGAAGGACCTCTTATTTCTGAGCTGACAAGTGAATTATACCCTATGTGTTTTTATAGGGTTGTACAAAACAACTAAAATAGAATCTGGGTTTGTTTCTGTGAATGTGACTTACTGAGGTAAATATTATCATTGTCCATCAGGATGTCTAGAAATAGTCTCCTGTTTTCATTTTTGTCCTCCAAATCGGCTATAGATTACAGATATGAAATTCTGTAGAGTCATTGCTTTCTTTCCTCAGCTTATTGGGCCTAACTTCCTTTGCTCTTCCAGGCCTAGATTTTTGCTGATTGAAGGATTGTGATAATTTTTTAATTTTTTTCCTTGCTCAAGGATGTAACTTTACTGTGGAAGGCAAAATGTTAATTTTCCATGGTCCCAGATTTTTCAGGTATTTGGAACTCCTAGGCTTCATTTGTGTGGCTTGGTTTCTTCACAAGCTTTGGCATTCGAAAGGGTGGGGGTGAGGGAGAGATAAGAGGAGCTGACCTGATGGCAGACACATCAGTATTTGGAAAAGAAGTTTTGGGGAACTGAGGAGAGTGTTTTAAACAGGGTGGTCATCTAAGATAATTTGGTGCATTGTCAGAAGAAAGCCTTCCCGAGGCTTCCTCCAGTAGTACCGAAGCTGAGGCCCCGTGAAGTGGTGGTTCCTGACCTCGATGAATAGTAGGATTAAATGCTGCTTGACCTTTCTGACTGATACTATGCTTTCCTGTCTTCAAACAAAATAAGCACCTTGCCCTCGTTATTCTGGGAGCCAGAAAAAACTTAAAAGAGCTAGTTCCATGGAAATTATGATTATTCTTCATAGATTTGTTTGTATGTTTTTAAAAAATTAAGTAAATGGACACAAGTCCTGTGCTAAAAAGCTCGTGTTATACCCAGAAAGCTGATTTAGAATTTTTCATTCATGTATCAAATATTTGAGTACCTGCCGTGTGCTGTATGTTCTCACCAGAATCTGTGGGAGACTCACAGATGAATCAGACATTGACCCTACTCATAAGGTGCTTGTATGTTAAATACAGGTATTTTTGATAAGAAGCTGAAATTTGTAAGGGTCAGATGAAATATTACCGAAGTGCTATAAAATTCAGAGGCAAAAACAATGACCACCTTTGAAAGAGGAAGGAAATTAGACAAAGTTGGATGGATAAGGAGGCATTTGATCTGAATCTTTGAAGGGTTGGTTAGTGGGGAATGATGCTATTTTGAAGGTTTTCTAGCAAAGGAATGGTGCAGTAGAGTTGTGATTTAGGAAAACTACTCTTTTCTAATATGTGATGAACGGTAGAGACTGGCTATTGGGTGAAAAGCAATGGGACTCTAACATTTCTAAGTGGTAATAAGAGTGAAGAAGTGTGATAGACATGAGAGATGTTGTAAAGGTAGTATCAATTGGATTTGGCAATTGTTAGAACAAGGCATAGTGTTACACGGGGGTGGGGTGAGGGTGCGGTTAAACATAGGTAATTTGGATTATGGCAATGCTGTTAAACATTTGAGAACAGAGTAGAAGAAACTGATTTGAGGAAGAAGATTCTAATAAATATGACTTCAGTGAGCTCTGTGAGTGACTGTCATTGGGTAGACGGAAATATTTAAATAGATCTGGGAAGAAGTCAAGGTTGAAGATAGAGATATTGAGAGTGAGCGTAGTTGCCTTGAGGTGGAATGAAATTGCCAAAGGATTTAGTGTCAAATCTTATGTCTTTAGTAAGAATGTCATCTTGGGAAACCTGAAAATCCTCTAGTTTTAGGACAGGAGTGCTCCAAAGAGAGGATATTGTTTCAAGAACTCATTCTTCTTTCTTGCCTCTGTGGCTCAGTCTGTCCATGTGCTCTGCTGTTAACCTGAAGAACTTAGATTTTTCCTTTGGTTTTTATTTCTCTTTAGGGTTCTTTCAGTTTGATTCTCATTTTGGGGAGATAGGAATGTATAGTGGTTATGAGTGTGAGCATGAGAGCAGAAAGAGTAGGTTTGAATCTTTGTTCTGCCACCTATTATGTAACCTTGCTAGAGTTATATAGAATTATATAACTTCTTTGTCCCTCCATTTCTCGTCTGTAAAATGGAGCTGATACTACCTACCTGATACAGTTGTTTATAAATTAATGGAGTGATGTATGATGGTACATGGAGTATAGTAAGTGCTCCATAAGTGGTAGCTAACGTTACTACAGTGGCCGGTTCGTTCCCACTGCTTCTGATCCTAAAGGGTGTACTGCTTCTCTTTTTTAAACCTGAATTTGTACAAAATCCTTTTCTTTGTTTTCACTAAGTGTAACTGACACCAGCTGAATTTTGCTTAGTCTTAATAGAGAATATAAGGAAATAATTATTGTAAATAGAGAAAAACCCCATAGACACAGGCTCACATCAAAGGCCTGTGCAAATTGTTACCTATTCCTGGTCCTCCTGCTAGCCTCCGCATGGCCTTTAGCCCTCCACACCAAGGAGCTATCTCTGTCAAACCTCTACCAGGTACTCTCTTGATTCGTGCTAACAAAGCTGTTCTGCTGACCAGGGACCCTTTCTTTTCATTCATCTTGTATTTTGTTCAGCATCTTATCCAAGCCTGATTTTTTTGAACTGTGGTGATTGACTTAAATGATTGTAAATGATTGTTCAACTATTATAGGCCTAGGTCTACTTGTGGAGAATTTATTTTGAATTATGTCTCAAGTATCCTTTTCCCATATAGGAAATTGGCCTTAATCTGGGTCACACCATGTAATAGTGCCCCAATCATCAATAAATGTCATCTATAGTATGAATAAAGAGTTATCATACATATGTCAGCAGGAAGATTGTCCCTAACATTTGAATTTTGTAATGTTTTCCTTCACGTATATTGAATTTGGCTAGTGGTTCTGAGTTCTCTATGGCTGTTTTGCAATAGTGGGTATAATAATGCACACAAGCTGCAATCGAAATACCAGAGTAACTTAGTTATTGGGATAGGACCAGTACCCAATCTCTTGATTTTGACTTTTTAAAAACTACACTGATCCATATTTTCCAAAGAGGAGGAGGAAGAATTTTGCTGTTTCCATTCTGTTTTCTTTTTTTGTTTTCCTGTTTTTTCTTCCTTAGTGAGAATCTACTTTGAAAAATTTTAGCTCTTTTGTAAAGTAACTGCAGAAGTCTTTTATTCTTCTTTTTGAAATTAGCCTACAGTTTGAGCCTGTGCCAACAAAGGCTTAAGGTGCCCTGGCTTGTTTCAGTTGTGTGCTTTTGGTCTTTTTCTTTCTAATCGTTGAGTATATTTTTCATCCTTGCCTTTGGAAAGGATGATGCCCTTTTCCATGCTACAGCCAGTAAATTCTGAGGTGTACTGCCTGCTTTAGTAATTCTCTTACATAAAAGGGATTCTACATTTAAATTAATTTGTCAGAGGTAATAATTGACAGTAAAATACTAATTTTTCATTTTTCTGAAGGAAAAATAGAACCTTTCAGTGACTTAATACTTCTCTTTGCCTGATTTGACAATCTGTACTAAATATCTTTTTATATAGTACTTCAGTATTGAGGTGAGAGAATAATCCCATTTTTAAAATTGTCAAATAAAAATTGTATATATGTATTGTATACAACATGATGTTTTGAAATATGTATACATCATGAAATTAAGTTGATTAACATGTATTACCTCACTTATTTTTTGTGGTGAAAACACTTAAAATCCACTCTCTCAGCAATTTTCCAAGAATACAATACATTATTAACTATAGTCACCATGTTGTACAAATGTATCTCTTGAACTTCCGGTATTTGTCTTTCTGTGCCTGGCTTATTTCACTTAACATAATGTCTTCTAGGTTCATCCATGTTGTTGCAAATGACAGGATTTCCTTCTTTTAATAGGCTTGATAGTATTCCATTGTATATATATACTACATTATCCATTCATTTGTTGTGGACACTTAAGGTTGATTCCTTTTCTTAGCTATCGTGCATACCATTTTGTGTCCTTATATGAATATTAAATAAACATCTTTATGATGAGTGTTTTTTTTTTTTTTTTTTTTTTTGAGACAGAGTCTCACTTTGTTGCCCAGGCTAGAGTGAGTGCCATGGCGTCAGCCTAGCTCCCTAGCAACCTCAAACTCCCAGGCTCAAGCAATCCTCTTGCCTCAGCCTCCTGAGTAGCTGGGACTACAGGCATACGCCACCATGTCCGGCTAATTTTTTCTATATATATTAGTTGGCCAGTTAATTTCTTTCTATTTGTAGTAGAGATGGGGTCTCGCTCTTGCTCAGGTTGGTTTCGAACTCCTGAGCTCAAACGATTCGCCTGCCTCGGCCTCCCAGAGTGCTAGGATTACAGGCGTGAGCCACCGCGCCTGGCCTATGATGAGTGTTTTTGATGAATAGAATTAGAATGTTTGATATTTTGGCTGAACTAAACTTTAGAATGAAAAAAAGCTGAAATTCAATTAAATAAAAATATTAATGAAGTACTTTATACCAGCTCTCTTACCCCAACTACAGTGTTTGATCAGTTATGTGGGGAGTTGAAAAAAACCATAATACACAAACCAGCAACCATGAGCTTATCTGGCTTTTCTTCCCACTGTCTTACATATGTCCCTCTGATGAGATTATGGGAAATGCTGTAAATTCTTTGTTCCTTAATATGGAGCATTACATTTAGTATTAGATTAGTGATGCAGTAGAGAATTTGATTTTGACAGCCTATGTAGTCATTCACTTAGTGGTGAGTAGAGGATGAGAATTTTCAGTGGTTTTTTTTCTGCAGTGTTAACTTTAGAAAAGATTGCTTATTGGTGAAGGAGAAATGGAGCAATAATTTGCTAGGGAAAGTTCATATAGGACAGTGGTTATTAGAAATAAATTTTATTTAAGAGAAATAAGAAAATGTTTACTTTGTGGCATTTGCTGGTGGTCACTTTCTTTGTGTGTTGAATGGCAAGTGGCTTCATTGTCTTTCACCTTCACTAGTACCTTTGGAAGCAATGAAGAAAAGTTAAGTGGCTTTCTAATGAAGGAATCATTTTCAAACTTTCAAACCCACTAAAACTAACCGTTACATTCAGTGCCAAATTAATATAATTGTATGTTTTCCTCCTAATGTTAACGCGATCCTGATCTTCAAAGGAGAACTTTTGGAAAGATATACTTGTATGACAAAGCAGACTAATACTCTAGAATATTACCAACCAGTAATAAAAGGACAGAATTATAATAGTTTGATGCATTAATTTTAATAACTTTTTTTACAGCTCTTGAGTCAAGATGAAAAAAGTTAAACAGAAATATAGTTCTCATTTTGATTATACAGAATTTATTATATGATGTGCTGCTCTCCCTCCTTTAGATGCAGAATCAGAGTTTAGATCCTTTTTGTTTAAAAGAGTGTGGGTGAAGCTAATATTCTGTAGCAGTAGAATTAAAAATTATTTGTACTGAATATCCTTCAAAGCAGTGTAATAAAAAATGCAGTCATTTGAATATAGTGGCTTAGGCAGTAATTATTTCAGTTACACGTACGTGGTGCTTTGCCTTTTTTAAATAACAAATTGTTAGTGATGATCTAATTCTGTTTTATGAAATAGTTGCTTATAAAAATTATACTTGTTCCTTGACCTATAACTATTATAAAATTGATAATTTTGCTCTTTCATTAAGTTTTTTCTTTATAATACTGCTTTTGTTCCAGTAGTATGCCATAGATTTGAAGGTCTGCATTTTAATAGAAATATTTGTTATAAATTGATTCTAAGAATGTAGTTTATTTTTGCTGATGTGCTTGCCCAGAAAGTCTTTTTTGTTCCTCTGTAGGTTGCCAGTTAAATTGTCTGCTTTTTAAATTTTTTTATTTCTTTGAACCAAATCCATGTGCCACTTGATGTTCCATTTAGTCTTTCCTTTCAACCCTCCCCGGAGGCGGATTGTCCATGGAGCTAATGAGGCTTAAACTAAAGGGACCTTCATTTGCATGGCCCCTTGACATTTAATGTACAAAATTTTGTAGTCTTTTTCTTAAAGAAGGCCCCCCAAATTGTATAAACATTAGATTCCACAGACCTGCCTTTTCTAAAATAGATTATTAGGGGAGATGAAAAACAAAAATAAATGCAGATTTTTGGTTTGACGTTTTAGGTAAAAAGGATATGTAAGTAGAATACTGAATGAGTTTGTATGTGATGTCAGCTTTAATTTGTCATGATAACCATCAGTAGTGCACCAGATGTTTTGACTGTATTTAGCTTCATATTAAATTAAGCATAGCCAGTGGCCTACAAAGTCCATCTGTACTGCTGCCAAAGGTAGCACTGAAGACAGCCAGCTGCCTTTCATGTCTCTTACCTCTGCTAGCTGCCATTTCCCTCTTGCCATGATATTTAGGCTTTGGAATTGCTCATGCAAAGGTGAGCTTTTATATTGAATTGAAATTTGTATTCTGTAGATCAGCAGTACTGAATGAAGAGGCTTGCATTTCACTAGGTAGTCAGTTCTTATTTTTGCTTACTTATAAACAAGTGGAAACAAATCATAAATAAGATTAGTTAGGGATTTATTGAGGCTTGAATTCTAGAGAAAGGGGAACTACTATACACAAGTGCCAGTTAAACATATGTCCATCTGAGAAGATTTTTCTGTACCTGCTACTAATCGTGGAAAACAATTAACTTAGTGATTTTCATCTTATAAATGTGTATTAGATCTGAAAATCCCAGCATTTAGTTTTATCTACACTCAGAGAAGTATTAAAATCACTCAAAACCTTTATAACGTTTTAAATGAACACACGTTGACTTTTACTTGATTCCTACTTGATCAGCATAATTGGAGAACCATGGATTCTTTCCCCATGTGTGAGGGTAAAGCATACATCTGCAGTGTTCTTAGCGTGAGGATCATTAAGATGGCAGACCTTGTAGATCAAACAATTTCCTCCCATACATACTCGCTCTTTCCTAGAAAAGCATTTAGACATCTCTGAAATTAGACCTGTAAAGCATGTGCTAAGGCAAGAACAAATATCTTGAAAAATTTATCATAATGTTGCTTTTTAAAGTCCTAAATGTCCTCTATTTAAAATGAAATTCTTTTGTATTAACCTTCTTTCATATGCTAGCTTTCACCAGACTGCAGAATTGCCTGATTTGACTTTCTAATGTAACTGTAATGAATCTTCTGGGAAGCCAAACGATTGAACACACATACTCTGCAACTCCATTGTAAAATATTCAGTCAGTACTGTCGATGTTGCTGATTAAAAAAAAAAAAAAAAAGAGGAATTGGGAATAGGAGAGAAAAATGAAAAACTCCCTAACATATATTAAGCCTTAAAACCAGATATATTCTCTCAGGGATTTCAACCTTTAACTAGACATCATGATGTGCAATAATACCTTGATTAAATATATTCACTAACACCTTAATAAAAACATCAAGTTGGATGGAGGTATAAGTCTGCTTTGTGAAGCTAGAATTAGGGCATATGATTATGTTCAGTTTTGACACATTTATTCAGAAAAAGCGTTTGGAAAAGAACTGGCCCATTTGTACAAACAGACAAATTGCTCTGTGCATTATGCACAGGAACCCAGCGGAGTTAACTATTAATATTTGCTAGCCAATAAATGTGGCACCTACATACACCAGAGCTCAAATGTTTAATGGTAGGTCTTTCAAATGTGCATCCCTTATATACTTGGGATCTTATTTAACAGCCAGAGAATCAAGAGGAAGGCTTTTCCATGATATAAGTAATTTATCTCAAGTATTTATAATTGTAGCAATATGTGTTTGGCTTATCCATCTGAAAGAAAGTGAACACCAGAATTTAATAATTAAGGATTTATTAGTTAAAACTGAATGTTATAATGAGCCAGATGCTGCTGCATTGAAACAGCCATTGTCATTAGCATTTTTAAATTGAAGAGAATTGAATTTAAATTTGGAGTGCCTTGACTTTGATGAGTTAACATTTTAAAATCTTCTAAATATCCATCAAATAGAAGACAAATTTCCTTTAATTTCAGTGAAAGACAATTCTCACACTGAAATACCAAAATAGGCAAATGTATTAAAATCTGCTTTTAAAAATCTGTATTCTTTGTTTTGAATATTATAAAATAACCTTAACTTAAAATGCTTGTGAAAAGAAAGGATTGCAAAAATGTGTGGAATATGAAGAATTAATTTTGCTTTTGACTGAAAAAGGCATAAATCACTCAAAGGGAAGAGGCAGTGGTGAATGGGAATGGGGAAGTGTATTTGTATTGGTTTTTTTCCCCCTCCTTTTATCACAGGGAAGCATTTTTAATAATAGCTTGAGTGGTTTGATGAAACATTTGAGGGAAACTCCCAGGAGAGGAAGATTATACTGGAGAGAGATCTCTCTATGAATCATTTACGCTAACCTCTTGCTGAAGCACAGCTTGCATTTTTAATGAAGGATGATTGCATTTCATAAACAGACCTTTAAAAATTAAAATAATATTGATCCTTCCTCATTTAGTCCTATTAAAATAACATACTATACATCTCTTTCAAATAGCTCAGGACAGATTATTATTATTTCAAAACAATACACAATTTAATAGTTTTTAATCAAAAGTTTCTTTAAATAGGACTTCGATTAAAATATTTCTGGAAATATTTTTCTCTGTAATTGTAATATCTATGAAAGCAAAATTTAAAAATTATGAAATGGTTTAAAGTTTGGTGCTTCAGATTATTTTCAACAGAAACTCTCTATGGTAAGTTTCTTTTATTTGTTTTCATCATATCAGTTTCCTACAAAGGAAATAACTTTATTACTTGAAACATTGACTGTAGCATAGGAAAGGAGACTGACTACATTTTTAGAAACTGTGCTTCACCTGTAGCCTTATGACTGAGGACAAGTTACATTATCTCTGTTTTCAGTGTTCTTACTTTTGCAATGTGTCCCTCAATGAGATAAAATATGTTGTTACTTTGAACTTTTCTGAATTACTACTTTACAATTGTGTATTATTTTGATATACTCGCTTCTAAACCTGAATTTCTCTTGCAAGGATTGTAGGAATAATGTCGTTTATTGCCTTCCATATCTCTTACAACTCCTAGATGATACTGAGAGTGTTCCTTTCCTTTTTTTTTTTTAAATGAAAATGTTCCTAAGCTAAAGATTTAGTACAAGAATATAAAACTACAAAGGAAATGCTTCTCTTAGGTAGATGGATTAAAAATAAAAAGCACAGTCAAAATTCAGCATCATAGGATAGTCTTTGGGTGATAATCAATTTTTTTTTTTCCATTTGAAGAGCAGCAGTGTATAATATACCATGTGTCTTATCTACCATGTAGTGTACAAGAGCACAGACTCAGGAGGCAGAGTGTCTGGGTTCAGATCCTGTCTTTACCACTTACTAGCTGTTTGACACAAGGGCAGGTTTCTAGGCCTTTATTTGTCATCTGAGAAATGAGGGTAATAATAGTGGCCCTTCAAGGGCTGTTGTGAAGATTAAATGGATTGATTATTCTAGATTAGTGCCTGCTACATATCTTAAAAACTGTAAGTTTTACCTATTATTATTTTGAACTTACCCTTTTTTTGGTCTTTTTAAATATTTCTACATTTTTAAAACAGTTATTTGGGGAATATTCCCATAGTACAAACAAGTAGGAGACATTCTATTGTTCTCTGTGACTTCTTGGAATCAAGTTTTCCCCTCCAGGTTTACCTTTTCTTTTGCTTCTTTTGTGCCTTTTGTATAACTAGATGATGATACTGATAGTGTAAATTACTTCTTTTTTTTTTTAATGACATGGATCCTAAGCTAAAGATTTGGTAGAAGAATATAAAACTGCAAAGGAAGGGATTTGCTGGGTAGTGTATGGAGTTAACACTGGCTCTCTGTTTAGCAACACTAACTGCTATAGGAATAAAAACAGTACTTTGGGGCCGGGCGCGGTGGCTCACGCCTGTAATCCTAGCACTTTGGGAGGCCGAGGCGGGCGGATCGCTCAAGGTCAGGAGTTTGAAACCAGCCTGAGCGAGACCCCGTTTCTACCAAAAATAGAAAGAAATTAATTGACCAACTAAAAATATATATACAAAAAATTAGCCGGGCATGGTGGCACATGCCTGTAGTCCCAGCTACTCGGGAGGCTGAGGCAGTAGGATCGCTGAGCCCAGGAGATTGAGGTTGCTGTGAGCCAGGCTGACGCCATGGCACTCACTCTAGCCTGGGCAATAAAGTGAGACTCTGTCTCAAAAAAAAAAAAAAACAAAAAAACCCAGTACTTTGGGCTTTTTAAAATAATAAGCCCCGAGTGTTCTATATGTTCTTTCGTCTGGTAATGTAGAGTTGATTAGCAGAGCAAAACTAACCAGGCTGGCATAAGTTGACTTTGGTATAGTTCAGGAGCCCTGCAAGAAGTGAGTGGAATTTGTCTCCTTTCACTCTTCCCTTAAATTCTTCTCCCAGAGAGGTTTTTAAGTAGGTGACAGGTAATGAAAACATACTACTTATAAGAATATTGCCTTTGTGTTACCATAGGTAGCTATTTATTTGGAAATACTGCACTCTTAGGGTATAGTAGAGAACAAATAAGAGACTAGATCCAAAGTGCTTGGCATAATTCCTGGCGTGTCTGACATGTTTTTTGCAGTGGTGAGGTGGCCGGAGGTGGGGTTGGTGGGTGAGTGTAAACAGATACTGCTTGAGTAAGTATTTTCCTGAGTTAAGGAGAGATTATCATGATGGGCAGTAGAACCCCTGTTTAGGGAAGTGTGCACAGATGTTTCAAGCACTTTGGAGCAGTCCACATTGGAGCTAGTCAAGGTTGATAATTGCTTTTCAAACAACATGTTCAGTATTATGGTAGTTTGAAGCTATGAAAGGCAAACTGTGACTGAGAATCTTACAGGCCCAGCACGCTTTCACTGTGCTACTTTGCTAGGCACGTGACTAAGAATCTCATTAACCTGGTAACATTCTATACCTGATAAATAGTAGAGATTAATTTCAGAGAGAATAGAAAAAATGGAGCTGGATTTTCATATAGAAATATATAATTCAAGAGATGTTTCAGAATCTGAAAGTCATTTTTGTGTAGTGATAGCACCAGTTTTTCCAGTCCCCAGTTAAATAATATTTAAAATTTGTCTGCCAGAAACCTTAAAATAGCACCATTTCCTCAGTATTATATACAAGTGAGAAAACACCTTTTTAGCCAAAACAGTTTTATAAAATATGTCTTGATACTGCTAGGTGCTTAAAAATTACTTTTTTTAAATTATAAAAGGGGATCTGTTGAGAAAACTTTTAAGCTCTTTGGCTATGTTAACATCAGAGCTAATATTTGTGACTTCTTTTTTGTTTAAAAATAAAGGTGACATTTCAAAAAAGCCCATAAATTAAATGAGATCTTAAAATCCTAATTGCTTATAATTCTCAAACATTTAGTAAGATGATTGAAATGAAATGAAATGAAATGAAAATCTCTGATATTCTTCCTATTAGTATAACCATTAATTCTGAAAGCTTGGAGGATCGTAGCTATTTTCCTTCACCAACCTTGACAGACACTGTAGAAAAGATATGTAGGAGGAATTATCTAAAAAATAAATTTAGTGTGTATTTACTATAATCCAATATGCAGATCCTACTCCCATTTTAAATGTTTGGTTTTTCTTTCATTAATACCATTTTTTTCTTTTCTTTTACTGTTTGAACTACTGTTGTCTTTTAGGATAAAGAAATATCTTGCCGGGCGCGGTGGCTCACGCCTGTAATCCTAGCACTCTGGGAGGCCGAGGCGGGCGGATTGCTCGAGGTCAGGAGTTCAAAACCAGCCTGAGCAAGACCCCATCTCTACTAAAAATAGAAAGAAATTAATTGGACAATTAAAAATATATATACAAAAAAATTAGCCGGGCATGGTGGCACATGCCTGTAGTCCCAGCTACTTGGGAGGCTGAGACAGGAGGATCACCTGAGCTCAGGAGTTTGAGGTTGCTGTGAGCTAGGCTGACGCCATGGCACTCACTCTAGCCTGGGCAACAAAGTGAGACTCTGTCTCAAAAAAAAAAAAAGAAATATCTTTTACATGTAGTCTTCATTGACAGCCAAAGGATTTTAGTATAGTGTTTGCTTCATTATATTATGCATGTACTAGGGAATGAAAATATGTATATGCATATATTAATCAAAAGTATTTAAATTCATTTCTGAAAAATACTGATTAAATTATTCACTTTTCCAGCAAGGATATCTTTACAATGGGGAAAGCCTTGTTGATAATTGGCATGACATTTTCTTAGTATTTTTTCTTTCTGTCTACTATGTGTAGCTTTTGACAGTTATAGAAAATGTCCACAAAATCCAGTCTTCTCAGGGAATTAATTCCCTGGGGTGACTGACTGATAGATCCTGGCTGCTAAAGTCACACAGATCTGTGTTAGAGCTACACGAAGCCTGGAGGGTTCTGTACCTATCACTATATCCTCAGCTTTAAGCATTTCTCTACTCCTTTTCCTGGCAGTTTATTAGAAAGAATATGTATTGCACTTACTGTCTATTTGGTACCTGCATAACTTCAGCTGTCATGGTAGCAGAACACAGTATCCAAAGGCATTTGATATAAAGAAATGATGTGATTTCAGCAATAGGTAAAATACATCTTTATTCCAACTCTAGTTTCTTTTTTTGAGACAAAGTCTTGCTCTGTCACCCTGTGTAGAACGTAATGGTGTCATCATAGCTCATTGCAACCTCAAACTCCTGGGCTCAAGGGATTCTCCTGCCTCAGCCTCCTGAGTAGCTTGGACTATTGGTGTATGCCACCATGCCTAGCTAATTTTTCTGTTTTTTGTAGAGACTGGGTCTTGCTCTTGCTCAGGCTGGTCTCAAACTCCTGACCTCAAACAATTTTCATTTCTCAGCCTCCCAGAGTGCTAGGATTACAGGCATGAGCCACCATGCCCAGTCCAACTCTAGTTTTAAAGGCACTGTTGATATGTTATAAAAATCTGTGCTATTTAATATGGGCTAGTCAATGGCAAGAGTATGATTATATTTGGTAGCAAAAATTAAAAAGTTTTATGGCAGGAAAAAAAAGGAAGAAGAATATAGAATTGCAGGAGCTTCATGGAGTATGATGACCCTTTGTGGATGATGACAGCAACCATAATGATGTTTTTCATATTCTGATGTCCAATAGAGAAGTTTTTGTGTCTTGTCTTTAATCCTTGGCTTCTGGGAGGGGGGAATCTTATTCTGGTAGTAGATATTTTGAAGGCTCACATGATAAAATATTTTAGAGTTTAATTGGAATATTTAGTAATTCTCAAAGGGACTGGAGTTGGTTATCATGGAAACGTGGAAAAAAAAAGAACTTAATTCGTCAGTATTATTCCAAGGAAAATTCAACACTGTACCTTCACTGACACATTGTGTGCATTGGTAGACTGATCTTTATCAAGAAACTGCTGCAGAAAAGTTACAGAGATCAAATATTAATGCTAAACACACTGGTAATGTGTATAAGAATGAGATGCTTTAGTTAAGTTCTTTGCAGAAGTTAACAGTTATCTGTGAGGGTGTTGCAAACTAATGTAAGCTAATTGATTGTTTGCAGTCATTAGGCTCTTTTTGGAGATATCAGTAGCATACAGTAGTTAGAGGAAGGGGAAGACTGCAGTGACAGAATGTTGATGAGGCTGGGAGAGGTGGGAGGGGAGTTTGGCAGGTAAACTGAGACTATACACTGCTCCTGAGGGTGATGGTTATGAGGCCTTACAGGAAGGAGGAATAACTTGCTACTAAAGGATGGAATAAAAATCAGATCTAGGAAGTTCCCATTCCAGAGTTTAAGCTCTTAACCACAACCTGAATGGGTAAGCAGCTGCTGAAAGAACCTGGATGCTGCTCAGTTAAAAAAAGAAAAAAAAGGCCTCCTAGTTCTTAAAAGACTACTAGGTCTCTGACACTCACCAGGTGTTGATCAGTGCTAGGATGGCTTCTTCCTATGCACCACTCTACCACCCTAGGCTTAGCCTTTATCTTCTCTTTTATACCTTGACTGTTGTAGCATTCATTCATTCAGAATCATTGGCTACTGGTTATGTGCCAGGCATGATTCTAGATGTAATAGCCTCCTAATTCCTCTCCAGTCTTCCACTTTTTTCACTCTATGATCTGTTCTTTACATGGTGGGAGTGGAGTGCTTTTTCAGAAACATAGATCACATCATTCTCCTATTTAAAGCCCTTCAGATTCTTATCCCATTAGGAATAAAATATAGATTTTTCCCCCCATGGCCATATGCCAACATGGCTGGCTCTTCTAAGTCTCTGATGTAACCTCTGACTACTCTCTACTTCCTCCTGTCATGTTGTTTGAGGATCTGACAAGCTAATTTTCACCTAGGCACATTGCATTTATCATAACCCCCTGTCTGGAATGCTATTCCATTATGTTTTTGCTTTATTTGCTCCATCTTATAATTTAGATCTCATTTCAGTATTATTCCTCAAGGAGGCCCTCCTTGGCTACCAGTCTAAAGTGGCCCACTCTGTGTGCCTAAGAAAGAACTGAGACTGTTCCCATCTTTCCTTGATCAGAGTGTTGAATTGTTGTCTTGTCATCTTGGTTACATTGGGAGCTACATTTCCCAGAACTCCCTTCCCTGTAGGACTCAGGGTTAGAGTTGGCTGAAAGTGAAGTTGTCTGAGATGTGGGAAGCAGCATTGAAGCAGCAGCCATTGTGCTCTGGAGGTGTATTTTGGTTGGTGAGAGGTGGTGAGAGACAGTCATGGAGATGCAGGCAACTCCTGTTTGTCCTCATCTTCCCTGTTCTCTGACTGCTGGCCATGTTGACAAACAGTGACACAACACCCTGCACAGATGCTTTGCTGTGAACTCCCAGAGGCGGTAGCCACGTAGTCCACATCCTTTCAAAGAAGGGCCCATGGCAGCAGCGAGACCTGTTTTGCTTTCTGCAAGCTCCACTTTGTTCAGCCACACCGGGGCTGATCAGTGACTTTTCTGTGATCCTTCAACTCCCCCTTTCAGATTTTTACTTCCCCAACTCCTCCCCCAATTGTGTAAAGACCTAATTCTTATAATAAATTGCTTATTCCTTAATTTAAAAAAGTAACTCATTACATTACCTTATCCTGTTTTACTTTTTTCAGAGCTAAATTATTAATATATTGTTTGCTTATTTATTATGTACTGTTTGATGGCTCCACTGACTGTAAGTTCATAAAAGCATTGTCTATGATTGAATTTTCAGTGACAGGAATAGTTCTTAGAATATAGTAACCCCTCAAGAAATTAATTAATTTTTGAGACAGAATCTCATGCTTTTCTTTCTTTCTTTTTCTAAGACAAGGTCTCACTCTGTTGTCCAGGCTAGAGTGTAGTGATGTCATTATAGCTCACTGTAAGCTGTAACTCCTGGGCTCAAGCGATCCTCCTGCCTTAGCCTCCCTAGTAGCTGGGACTACAGGTATGTGCCATCATGCCTGGCTAATTTTTTTCTATTTTTGTAGAGATGGGGTCTGGCATTTGCTAAGTCTAGTCTTGAACTTTTGAGCTCAAGCCATCTCCCATCTCACCCTCCCAGGGTACTAGGATTATAGGTGTGAGCCATCACACCTGGCCCATTTATTTTTCTATTATTTTTTAAAACTTAAATTTTTTTTTTATGAATCTAGGTAGCCTCATTCTACAAAATAGAATGAAAGTGAAAGCTCCCCAAGAAACATTTTAAAAATAAATGAATAAGCACACAGTGAGCTTATCTCTATTAGCGTCATATCTCTATCAGAGTCTTCACATATCTCTATTAGAGTCAGCCACTAAAGTTGGTATGAGGTGGTTAGGAGCACTGGCACCATATACTGACTGGGTGACCTTGGGCATGTTACTGAACTCCTCTAATTCTTAAATTCTTTATCCAAAAATTGTGGTTATAATAACAATAATGATAATAATAATTATATTATCACACCACTTCATGGGGTGGTGTGATTATTAAAGGAGTAGATAATTAAATACTTGTAAAGCAAGTAAAACAGTACCTGGCACATAGCTTACCTAGATTTTGATAACTGTTAGCTATTTTTATAACTATCACCATTGTCTTTCATGCCTACTAAGGGCCAGATTGGAGACACATTTGTTTAATTAGCTCTCCTTTTAAAATATGTATGTTCTGGTAACCTCATTGTGAAATACTTTAATCAAATCAATACCTATTTGGGCCTTTGAGGACTGGCAGTTTTGACTAGATAAGATAAGAAAGGGGTAATTTAGGAAGGTGGGAGTAGGTGGCATAAGGTCCTAGAAATACTGAAAGTCTAATCCTTTGGGATTGGGAAGACGACCAAAAGGGGAAATTGAGCAAACGCCAGGTTTTTCCTACTTGACAATATTAATGAGAGTCTTGAAGTTGGGATGCTACTGAAAATTGCTTTGTAAATTGCTGATGCTAGAGTTAATGTTTGCTGGTGATTATATATATAGAAAGCTGTAGCCTTTAGCTTCTGACACTTTTAGCTTTGTTTCCCCAATCCATAGGGTTCCCAACCTTATGCTTGGGTTGGAGCACAGACTTTATGTTTGTACATGAAGAATGTTTGATGATAGTATGGAGAAAAGATAGACGGGGACAACAGTAAAAAAGATAGCAACATGACCTGTGAGACTTTTGTGGTTACACATTAGAGATGAAGCCGCTGTGAACCAAGTTGGTGAAGGTATGAGAGAGAAGAGAGAGGGGTCTGTGAGGTATGGCTCTGAGAGGAGAGGCTAAGGTAATTCCCACGTTTCCGACTTAAGTGACTGGGTGAATCAGAAGCATGGGTTTGAGTCTCAGCTCCACCACCTCCAGCAGAGTAACTTTTGGCAAGTTACTTCATTTATCTGAGCCCAGTTTCGTTGCCTGTAAAATGGTGGAGGTAAATAATAGTGTTTCTCTTCCAGAATTGTCTTGAGGTCAGATGAGATTATATGCAGTTCTATACAACTATAATTATACAGTAATATAGAAAGTGATTAGTAAATATACATTCCCTTTTATTATCTTTAGTAACAGCTAGGATAGAGAATAATAATAATGAGACAATCAAATTAGAGAGTGAGGGAAGATTAGGTCTTAGGAGTCATCTGTGTGGGATATCCAGTTAGAGAATTCTAGTTCACTGTTTGTATATGGGCCTTGAGTTTAGGTGATAGAGTGTCTTACCCACCCATGCTTACTTGCTTGAGCCATGTAGGCCTTCTTGCCATTTCTCTTACCTGCTAGGTGTACTCTTGTAACTGTTCCTTTTGCCTTGAGCACTATCAATTGTAATGTAAGTGGACCATTACCATGACTCACATTAGCCAGTACAGACAGTCCCTGGCTTATGGTTTGACTTACAATTTTTCAATTTTATAATGGTATAAAAGCAATGCATGTTCAGTAGAAACCGTACTTTGAGTAGACATACAACAATCTGTTTTTCACTTTCAGCGTAGTATTTAATACATTACATGAGATAGTCAACATTTTATTATAAAACAGGCTTTGTGTTAAATGATTTTACTTGACTCTAGGCTAATATTATAAGTGTTTTGAGCACATATAAGGTAGGCTAGGCTAAGCAATGATGTTCAGTAGGTAGGTTAGGTGTATTAAGTACATTTTGGACTTTTACGATAGGTTTATTTGAACATAACCCATTGTAAGTCGAGGGACATCTGTACTGTGTCAGTTGACAAATGGCAGAAATCTAGCTTGAACACAAAAGGGAATTTATAAGTTTGTGTAATCTGAAAGCTTTGTGGGTGAACCTGGGTAGATCCAAACGTTCAGAGGAGGAGAGAAACTTTCTCTTTTCCTCCATCTTCTTCTTTTGTTTTACTTTGTGAGCTTCATTCTTATAAGGCTTTTCTCATGTTGTAGCAAAGTTGGCTGTCTGCAGCTGTAGGCTTTATCCCCATAGCTAGGGGATCCAGCAAAAAGAGTTTTTTTTTTTTTTTTTTTTTTTTCTGGTGGTTGTAGCAGAAGTTCTTGGGAGAGTTTCAGCTGGTTCTAGTTGTGCCATGGGCCCATTCTTGAACAACCCGTGGTAGCCAGAAGGATTCAGCGCACTGATTGGGCAACCTTGGATCCACCCAAACTGTGTCATTTGGTCCCTACGTGGAAGAAAGGGAATGGAAGGAGGGGGCTTTGTTAGAAAAAGCTATCGTCAGATTGCAGTTTTATATTAACATAGGGACAGTCTATTTTAATAGAGATATAAACAAAGTGCTTTGATAGTACCCTCGAGGCAACAAATAATCCTAATTGTGTGGATCAAAGAAATCCTCACAGAGGCGACATTTAAACTGGGTCTTTCAAAAGTAAGATGGATATTAAAAAAGAGAGAAGAGAGGGAATATGCTTTAGGTGTTAGAAAAGTGTGTATGCCAAGACATACTCAAATTGTTCCAATTTGTGGCTCCCCTCCCCTCCCTCTCTCCCTTTCCCCTCCCCTCCCTCTCTCCCTTTCCCCTCCCCTCCCTCTACCCTCCCTTCCTCTCCCCTTCCCTCCCCACCCCAAGGTCTTGCTCTGTTGTCTAGGCTAGAGTGCAGTGGTGTCATCATAGCTCGCTGCAGCCTCCAACTCCTGGGCTCAAGTAATCCTCCTGCCTCAGCCTCTCAAGTAGCTGGAACTGCAGGTGTGCACTGTCAAGCCCAGCTAATTTTTCTTTCTTTCTTTCTTTTTTTTTTTTTTTGTAGAGATGGGGTTTTGCTAAGTTGCCTAGGCTGTTCTTGAACTCTTGGCCTCAAAAGATCCTCCTGCCTTAGTCCCAAAGTGCTAGGATTATAGGTATGAGGTATCATGCCAGGCCTGTCCTAATATGTGGTTTCTGTTTTCTTGGGTCTAGGTGATTTCAAAGTGTTCCATTTAAAACTATTGACATTTTTTTCTCCATTATCCGTTATCTCCTATTTATTTTATCTCAACAGATTTTAAAAGTCTTTTAGTATGGGGAACATATGTTTTATTTCTTTTGTCTCTTAACTGCAAAACACATTGCAGATATGCATGCTTTGGCTTACTGAATACTTGTTTTATTTTATTTTCTCACTAAAATCTGAAGGTGATCTCAGCTGTTTAGATCAGTTCTGTGTTCTCTATTGTTGTAACGGCCAAATGGTATACCTGATAGTATAATTTTCTCTTTCAGAATTACTTGATTCAGAATTTACCCATCAGTTATAGTGTTATATACAGTAGTTTTAGGTAGTGAGAGTGTTTGAGAATGCAACTAATACAGTGTTTGTGAAGAGTTGTAGTATTAGAGGAATTGTATCTGGAGAAAGTTCTGTTACAAACAAATGTAAAATGGGATTCTCTCTGTAGTTGGTAAATGGGATTCTCTCTGTAGTTGGTCTGGACTTCATAATGTTATGAGCTATATAATATAAAATCCTACTTCTGGCTGGAGGTAGTGGCTAATACCTGTAATCCCTACATTTTGGGAGGCTGAGGCAGGAGAATCACTTGAGCCAAGGAGTTCTAGGCAGCAGTGAGCTGTGATCATGCTACTGCACTCCAGCCTGGGCAACAGAGTGAGACCCTATCTCTAACATGGAAAAAATAAAAATCCCACTACCCATATATGGAACTTAAGTAATTTACATTATCTACTGTAAGAGTTCTCCATTGCTATAGCAGGACATAGAATTCTTTGCTTTTTGTTAAAATGTACTCAGGCATTTACGCCTGGGCAGCCATAGTGATGTTTGGGAGTACTTTGAATACCAATTTGATTTTATAGAGTACTTTGGGCTTCAAGATAAATTAAAGAGAATCACCTCTCAAATATATGTCCACTCCCACTTGGAAAGCTTTTTATTTCACAGCTTCAATATTAAGATCAATTTCTTGGACTCTATTTTCTTTCATTCAACCAATATTTATTAAGTATCTACTGTGTCTCACACACAGCTTTAAGTGCTGAGGAAGCAGCAATGACTAAAACAAACCCAAACATCATTTTATTCATGGAGAAAACATTCCAGTGGGAGAAAACAGATAGTTATAAATACATGAAGACTTGATGGTGAAAAGTGCTATGGAGAAAAATAAAGTGGGCCTTGGGGAGAGGGCAGGCTACAATTTGGCTGAGGGGGAGTGAGTGTTATGGTGGGTTTAAAGAGTGGTTGGGGAAGGTGACATTTGCATAAATAAGTGATGGACCGAGCTATGCAGATGTAAAAGAAAGATCAGTCGTGGTGGACAGAATATCCCAGAGGCCTTCTTTGAGTTTTGCTTTATTGATTGGCTTTTCTCAGCTAGACTATGGATATATATACTAAGAAATGTTATAGAAAATGAAATACGTATCAGTTGGAGTAAATACAGTTAAAGAGAAAAAAATCATATGAACATGTTAGGTACTTGAGTTCTTTTCTTGACTTCGGACTTGTATTAAAAATATTTTTGTGTGGAGTGTGTGTGCATGTGTGTCCTGGGTGTGTGTGTATAAAGGTTTTTGTGGTTAAAAAAAAATTTTTTTTAACCAAGGTAGTTCTAGTAATTACATTGTGGAATGTTCTTACAGATGAAGTTGTAATTGGTACTTCAAGTTCAGCAGTCAGTCTATGTTTATTATGCTTTTGCTGTTAGTACTGTTCTGAGTAGGGCAAGATAGAAAAGTTTAAGACATTATGTTCTGATCAGAATGGCCAAACTGTCATCTGTACAGTTAACAGTAAACTCACCAGCATAGTTGAATGACAGTAGTTACTGGACTAGTAATTGGGACGTGTGTGTGTGTGTGTGTGTGTGTGTGTGTTTTAGTTTTGATTGTATTTTGTGACCTTGAGAAGGCAGCCATTCTTCTGGGGCTCTAATTGAGGCTGTACTGCTACTACTAATTGTGTGATCTTGAGTTTTATTCCAACACTACTGTTCTTTCTTTTACCCCCTACCTTCTAATCCCAAAGCTTACTTAATATAGTCATCCCTCAGTATCTGTGGAGGATTGGTTCCAGGACTCCCTGAGAATATCAAAATCCCACGGATGCTCCAGTCCCTTATATAACATGGTATAATACTTGCATATAACTTGTGCACATCCTCCTGTATACTGTAAGTCATCTTCAGATTATTTATGATACCTAATATAATATAAAAATGGTGTAAATAGTCGGTATATTGTTTAGGAAATGATGACAAGAAAAAAGTTTGTATGTGTTCAGTTATAGGTATACATATCCATTCAAAAAAAATATTTTTGATCTGTTGTTGGTTGACTCCACGGATGCGGAGCCTGCAGATATGGAGGTCCAACTGTGTTTAATGTCTCACACCTTTGACCTTGAGAAGCCAGCAAATAGAAGCCTGGGGTTATTTTATTTAGTTATTAGGAGGAGAATGTTCACAAATGAGGCCTTGAACCTTTTGGGAAAAACCCTGATTCTGTTTGTTATAAGGTCCCATGTTATGAAAGCAGGACATACTTGTTAATAAAAGATAATTTAATTGCCAGTAGTCCTGGAGGCTGAGGTGGGCGGATTAATTGAGGCCAGGAGTTTGAGGCTGCAGTAAGCTATCCACTGTATTTCCAGCCTGGGCAACAGATAGAGACTCTGTCTCTTTTAAAAAAAAAAATCATTGGAATGTCTCATGTCAAAAAACTACCTGGATATTCAATGTTCTAATAATAATGAACTGACTGGTAGCCCCCTGATGCCAAATATTGCAGTGGGTTCTGTGAACTGTTTTCTGGTGTTGATGTTCTCAGGGTTGTGTATTATCAGTTACCTGTTAGGGTCTTCCTACTCAAAGCAGAGGCTGTAAAGTGCGGCTAATCTAATATAAAAGTAATACAGTTTTCTGATTTGTTACTCTGTACAAAAATAATAAATGTGGTTTTCTTTAGACAATTGGTGCTTTATTTTCAATTATGTGAGTAACTTATTGAAAGCTGCATACTTGTCATATCTTTTTAAAACAAGTATATAGTAAACTTACACACATTTGTGATACAGCTGTCAACAATATATCTTGAGGATTAAAGATTTAATGCAAAATTTTTGAATTGCTGAAAATAGTATTAGACTACTGTTTGTACTCTAAGAAGGATTTTTTCCCCCTTTGAACTGTAAGAATGATGTTAATAAATAATAACAATAAAAATACCTTAAATCTTCAAAGTTATACTTCCTTAGTGCTTTGGCTTATACAGGTTCCCGAAGTCCTGAATATATGTTTCCACTGGCCATTCAACAAATAAGATTACTGTTCAGCATTGTGGATTTGGCTAAATATCTTCTCAAAGTCACAGAGCGACTTTACATGCCATTTCACTTCTACAGCTTGGACCAAATTCCTGGCATCAGCCAGAGAGATTCCCCTTTTGGAGTGTCAGAGAGGGCCTAGTTTTGATTTCATACAGGTTCAAAGTGCTTGAGAAGACTGTTTGCATTGCATAGTGATTCCAGAACTGTAGTTAGGCAAACAAGTTACTGAAAACAAATATGATGTATTGATTTTTCTACTGTGGAAGCATGATGTGCTATGGAATGTCATGTAATATTTGATTTTCATTATTGGGTGTAAATAAACTGAATCCTTTGATATACATACTACATTAGGATGGCACTGTTCACCTTGAAAACTAATAGTCTCTTTCCTTATCTTAATAATATAATGTACTGAAGTCTTATAAATTTGTATTACCAGCTGGTTGAATTAGCTTTTTTTTCCTCTCTGAGGAACAGATTTTATATTTTACTTATCTTAATTGTTAGACATGGGACAAAGGCATTGTCTCCTCATCTTTAGAAATATGTATGTGTAATCATTTTATTGCATGTACACTGATCAACATATCAAATGTCAAAGCCCAGATCTCCTTTTAAGCTGTTATTTGCTTTATAAAATCTTTCTCCTGCTTCTTTCAACATTCATTAACTGAGCTGATCTACTTTGTCTATCTACTTTGTTCCAGACATCTTACTAACTCTTTTGGATTCAGTGATGAAGAAGAAATTTTTCTTGCCTTCATAAAGGTAAAAGTATGAACAATGAGAGATAGTTAACAAGGAATTATGTATTGGTCTGTGATGGATTGCACCACATACACAACTGTGGTCCCATGACATTATAACGGAGCTGAAAGAGTCTTACTGCCTAATGATGTTGTACCCATTGCAATGTCATAGCATAGCACATTACTCCCCTGTTTGTGCTAATGCTGCTGTACAAGGTCCTACTGTGCTGTCAGTTGTATAGGACATGCAATTATGGATGATATATAATACTTGATAATTATAAACAACTATTTTACTTGTTTATGTATTTACTATACTTTTAATCATTATTTTAGAGTGTATGCCTACTTATAAAAAATGTTAAGTATAAAATAACCTGGGGTAGGTCCCCTAGGAGGTATTTGAGAAAAAGGCGGCATTATCATCACAGGAGATGACAGCTCCATTTATGTTACTGCCCCTGAAGACCTTCTAGTGGGACAAGATCTGGAGGAGGAAGACAGTGATATTGATGATCCTGACTCTGACCCTGTGTAGGCCTAGACTAATATGGGTGTTTGTGTCTTAGTTTTTTTTTGTTTGTTTGTTTTTATTTTATTTTATTTATTTATTTTTTTTGAGACAGAGTCTTGCTTTGTTGCCTAGGCTAGAGTGAGTGCCGTGGCGTCAGCCTAGCTCACAGCAACCTCAAACTCCTGGGCTCAAGCAATCCTCCTGCCTCAGCCTCCCAAGTAGCTGGGACTACAGGCATGAGCCACCATGCCCGGCTAATTTTTTCTATATATATTAGTTGGCCAATTAGTTTCTTTCTATTTATAGTAGAGACGGGGTCTCACTCTTGCTCAGGCTGGTTTCGAACTCCCGACCTCGAGCGATCCGCCCGCCTCGGCCTCCCAGAGAGCTAGGATTACAGGCGTGAGCCACCGCGCCTGGCCTGTTTGTTTGTTTTTGAGATAAGGTCTTGCTCTGGCACCTGGGCTGGCATTTAGTGCATAGCTCACTGCAGCCTTAAATTCTTGGGCTCAAGTGGGCCTCCTGCCTCAGCTTCCCAAGTAGCTGGGGACTACAGGCGTGTGCCACTACACCCAACTAATCTTTCTATTTTTTGTAGAGACAGAATCTTGCTATGTTGCTCAGACTGGTCCTGAACTCCTGGCCTCAAACGGTCCTTCCATCTTTGCTTCCGAAAGTACTGAGATTATAGGCATGAGCCACAGTGCCTGGCCTGTATCTTAGTTTTTAACAAAAAAGTTTAAAAAAGGAAATAAAAAAAAAAACAACCATAAAGCTTATAGAATAAGGATATAAAGAAAGAAAATATATTTGTATAGGTGTACAATGTGTTTTTAAGCTAAGTGGTATTACAAAAGAGTCAAAAGTTTAAAAAAATTAAGTTTTATAGAGTAAAAAAAGTTACAGTAAGCTAAGGTTCATTTATTACTGAAGAAAGAAAAAAATTTTCAATAAATTTAATGTAGCCCTAGTACACAGATTGGATTTGTCATTTACAAAGATCACAGTGGTTGCAGTCAAGAAAAGAACACTTCTGAGGTAGAAAGTCTAAGGCTGTGATGGCAATAATGTAAGAGATGTCGTGAGCCAGGACTGGAGCATTTCACACTGGAATGGAGTGAAGTGGGAGGATTCAAGAAATACGTAGAAGATAGAACCTACAGGACTTGGTTATTGAAGGAAGAATCAAGAATACTCCTAGGTTCCTGGCTTGGGTAACTGATAGATAATGGTGTTTGTACCAATTACTGATTTATTGCCCCTCACCTCCAAGCATGTCCTTTACTTCTGCTCTGTGAAAATGGGTCTGGACCCTTTGCCTCTGCCAGCTGGCCTGATGTTAAGCTTTGGCAGTAGAGGGTGTGGAGAGAGAGTGAAGGAAGAAAGAGCTTTACTTGCTGGTTCCAGTGTGCTTGCTGGGCAGGCTGCTGTGGCATGTGGGGCTTCTCCAGTGCCCGGGCTCTTGCCGCTCTCAGCAGCCAGCAGCACTCCCCCAACCCAGGCAGGTTCACAGCTGAGTGCCTCCAGTGAGACACTTCCTCACAAACAACTTTCCTTGGCATTCTAGAGGACGATGCAGGGCAAGTTTCAGAGGGTGTGTTTTCTGAAGTTCTGCTGAGTGTGAGGCCTCTGCAGCAAGGTTTGGATCTCAGCCCTAGGGTTGAGGAGACTCTTCCCTGGGTACACTTTCTCTACCCTAAGGGCAGTAGTGAATTTATGTTATGTTGTATAATAATATATTTGCTGCTATGTTTTATATCATATATTGCTATGTTCTTTAGAGTTCTTTTTACTTCTTACTAGCCAATTTCTCATTACTCCAGTCACCTGTTATAGTTAGAGATTTTTCGTATTTCCTTGTTCAAATTACTGTGTGGTTTCTCTCTCCTGACTGGACTCAATGCTGTTTGGATATAGTGCTCTGATAATATCACAGAAAAGGTACATTTAGGGGAGAGAGACAATGAATTTAGTTTGGGACATGATCAATTTTAAGTACAGAAGAGCCATATGGAGATATCCAAGAGCTTGTTATTATATATGAGTTTGGAGTGAGCTCTGGACTGAAGACCTGGATTGGAGATTGCCCAGGAAGAGTGAGAGGAAAGAAATGACAATATGGTCCAGGATAGAGTCCTGTAAGTCACAGCCTATTCAGATAAAGAGGAGTCCCCTAAGGCTGAGGAAGCCTGATTGGAGTGATGTATTGTTCGTAATATTAATATGTTGTT